>NW_027204993.1:960000-1042500 GCF_024711535.1 Dipodomys merriami | reverse complement strand
CACAAACAGACGGCTGATGCAGAGACCATGGATTCCCTGCGGATAACGCCACCCAGCATGGCAGCCACGGGGCACTTTCTCAGGACCCCGGGCGCAAGATGTTGTAGTCCAATGGCGCTGGGTATGGTTCTATCTCGGGAGGAAGTGGTGGCATCATATCGGGGTTCATTTCCTGGGCGTGTCCAGCCCCCCCCCCCCCCCGCCTCCTGACGCAGGTCAGGCCTCAGGGCCTTTCTGGGTCTCCCGCAGGAATTTCTCTACCACACAAAACCCAGGAGGAGAGAGTTCTTCATCGGCCTCTCGGACCAGGTGACGGAGGGCCAGTGGTTGTGGGTGGACAACAGCCCCCTCATAAAGTCGCTCAGGTGAGTTCCTGCCCAGGGGCATCTGCCCGGGCTCCCCATCCCCGCCCCGGACTTTCCCACCGGACGTTCATTCTGCTCTTATCCTCAGTCATATTCACTGTCAAAGCCGGGCACAGGGACTCACGCCTGTAATCCCGGCTACTCAGGAGGCTGAGGTCTGAGGATCGCAGTTCAAAGCCAGCCTGGGGTAGGAAAGTCCATGAGAATCTGATCTCCCATGAACCACTGGAAAAAGATGAACGTGACACTGTGGTTCAAGTGGTAGAGCGCCAACCTTGAGTGATAGCACCCAGGCCCTGAGTTCAAGCCCCAGGACCAGCACAAAATAATAATAATTAATAATAATAATAATACTGACGATGATGACGCAGGCTGGAATGCTTACTTCATACGATGGTTGTGAAGCCCAGGGATACACCTGCCCTTTGTCCTGAGTACCAGCCCCATCTCCCCGCCTCTGTCTGGGATTAAAGGCATCTGCCTCTCTTCCTCAGCTTTTGGGATGCTGGCGAACCCAACAATCTAGTTACCGTGGAAGACTGTGCCACCATAAGAGACTCTCCAAACCCCAGGAGGAACTGGAATGATATCCCCTGCTTCTACACCATGCCCCGGGTCTGCGAGATGCCGGAGATCAGTGTCTGGGACTAAGGAAAATCTCTATGTCCAGAAACACGGAGAAGAGCCAGAGGCTCCCGCCTGGCATCCCAGCTACTCAGGAGGCTGAGACTGAGGATTGAGGTTGGAGGCCAGCCCGGGCAGGAAAGTCCATGAGATTCTTATCTCCAAGGAAGCAGCAAAATGCTAGAAATGGAGTTGTGGCTCAAGTGGTAGAGCACCAGCCTTGAGCTGAAGAGCTGAGGGACAGTGCCCAGGCCCTGAGTTCAAGACCCACCACCGACAAACACACATACACACACACACACACACACACACACATGGAGAAGGGACAGGGGCCTGCTGGCGTCCACTACTCAGGACACAGCCAAAGGACGTTGTGGAGTATTCGCTATTCTACTATTAATAAAAATAATAACAATAATAAATCGTTTTCAGTGTTGAATTTAAGACATGCTGAGCCGGTGGCTCACACCTGTAATCCCAGCTACACAGGAGGCTGAGAGCTGAGGATCGTGGAGAAGAAAGTTGGGGTAAGAAAGTCTGCGACACCCTCATCTCCAATGAGCCAGCAAAAGCCAGGAGTGGGGCTGTGGCTCAAGTGGTAGAGCGCCAGCCTGAAATTCAATCCCCAGGACAACCAAAACAAGCCCCACGACCCACACACGCAAAACAAGAAACTGTTATTTCCACCTTTCTTTTCGCTGTCTAACCAACGAACACAACTGCAAATGCTTACAAATGCTGTTCAGCAAGCAAAGTGTGAAAACTGAGTTCATGAAGCTTAATTTATCACAGGGAAAGGAGGGACAGAGGCCGACGTGGCCGCAGTACACGCCATGTGGAAAACGAACTCTACAACTCAAGGCTGGTGCTCTACCACTTAAGCCACAGCGCCACTTCCAGCTTTTTGATAGTTTAATTGGAGATGAGTCTCACAGGAGGGGAAAAGTGGGAGAGAGCGGTCGTGGGGCTTGAACTCTGGGCCTGAGCGCTGTCCCTGAGCTCTTCAGCTGAGCCACAGCGCCACTTCTGGTCTTCTGGGGGTTCACTGGAGATCAGAGTCTCACGGACTTTCCTGCCCGGGCTGGCTTTGAACCACGATCCTCAGATCTCAGCCTCCTGAGTAGCTGGGATTGCAGGCGTGAACCACGGTACCCGGCTGCTTCTTCCTTTCTGTCCGCATCACGAGGACGGTTGCTTAGGTTTCCGGTTGAAAGTTGCTCTGGGTAGCTCACAGATCCTACTTGCCTTCCCCGCACAGGAAAAATTACTCCAGGCCCAACGGTCTTTGTGGTTCACCAGCACCGCACAGTTTCCATCCTGGAAGTGGTTGGGTTTATTCCAGTGCCAGAATCTGATGGAAAGAGAGAAATGGTCGATGATTCGACACAAATCTAGATAATTAAAGATACAGGCCATCGATACAAGTCAGAGAAAATGCATCTGAGATGCAGCTAAGCTATATTGAGAAGTGTTCTTAAGTATAAGTGCTCATGATATCTCAAACACCTAATACCAAAAAGAAAAAGAAAAAAAAAATTAGCCAGGCCCTGGTAGCTCACGCCTGTAATCCCAGCTACTCAGGAAGCTGAAATCTTAGGAGTGTGGTTTGAAGCCAGCCCAAGCAAGAAAGTGCATGAGACTCTTATCTCCAACGAGCCACTAAAAACAAAATAATGCAAGAAGTGGAGCTGTGGCTCAAGTGGTAGAGAGCCAGCGTTGAATAAAAAAACTCAAGAGATGGTACCCAGGCCCTGAGTTCAAGCCCCAGGACCAGCACACACAGACACACGTAAAATAATAAAATAGGGGTGAGTTACAAGGTGAAAGCCCTTTGAAAAAGCAACATACAGGCAAAGAAAAAGTATATATTAGGAAAGTCACAACGAGTTGAACACTAGCAGAGAAAGAACAGAGAGGGAGAAAGACGTCGATTAAGTCAGAAAAGCCTATGAACATGGGTGACAATGGAACAAGGGCCAGAAAGGTCGGATTTGGCAAAGACAGGGGAGAGGCTGGAGGATGGGGGGGAGAGGTGGTGGAGGGGAGGGAGAGGGGGAAGGGGAGGGGGAGGGGGAGGGGTGGGGGAGGGGGGAGAGGGGACGCGGACTGAGATGCCTTTGTACAAATAATTGGTGCTACCTGGGAAAAAAAATAAGAAGAAAAGCAGAACGACACACCTCGGTGAAAATATTACATGGAATAAGAAGGCCGGGCCCAGTGGCTCCCGCCTGTCACCCCAGCTGCTCAGGAGGCTGAGATCTGGGGATCACAGTTCAAAGCCAGCCCGGGCAGGAAACTCTTAATCTCCAATGAGCACCAAAAAGCTAGCCGTGGAGGTGTGGCTCAAGTGGTAGAGCACCAACCAGCTCTGGGTTTGGAAAAGCCAAATGAGAAAGGAAGGAGGCCCTGAGTTAAAGACCTGGGATTGGGGTGCACGCATGTGCACGCACGCCCCACCCCGCCCAGGCCCAGCCTGGGACCCCCCAACCCCGCCTCCACTCACCCCGCGTGTGGGTCGAAGGGGGTCCCGTCCACCCAGCGCCACTGCTGTTCACGCTCCTCATAGATGAGTCCCAGGAAGTACGGAAACCCACTCTGCAAAAACTGCGTGGTGAAGTCCTGTAAGCAACGCACAGGTGTTGGGGAACACGCGTGGGGGCGGGCAGAGGTGGCGGCCTTCCCTGGTGCCCAGCCAGGCCGAGAGGCCCCGGGGCAGCTCTGCTCCCAAGGCGGCCGGCGTTCGAGTCCTGTCCCTCCCTCCCCACACAACCTGCACCAGACTGGATATTTTTTATTTTTTGGTCAGTCGTGAATCTTGAACTCAGGGCCCGGGCGCTGTCCTGTAGCTCTTCAGCTCCAGGCGGGCGCTCTACCACTTGAGCCACAGCACCACCTCTGGTTTTCTGGTGGTTCACTGGAGATCAGAGTCTCACAGACTTTTCCTGCCCGGGCTGGCTTTGAACCTCGAGCCTCAGATCTCAGCCTCCTGAGGAGCTGGGATGACAGGCGGGAGCTACGGAGCCCGGCTTGGATTTTTTTAAGAGATTTTTTTTACATGTGAACTCCTCTCTGATCACTGCTGTGCAGTAAATGAAATCCCATTGTATCAAGAGTCTCCAAGAATGCCTAGTTGTGGGCCATTACCTACAGAGAGAAGAGAAGGAAAGGGAAGAAGAGAGGGGAGAAGGGGGAGGGGGGGAGGGAAAGAGGAGAGAGAGAGGGGAAATGGGAGCGGGGAGGGAAAATAAGGGAAGGAGAGGAAAAGGGAGGGGAGCGAGGAGACAGAGGAGGACAGGAAGAAAGGGAAGGGGCTGGGCGCTGGCTCCCGCTGGTCATCCCAGCTCCTCAGGAGGCCGAGATCTGAGGATCGTAGTTCAAAGCCAGCCCAGGCAGGAAACTCCATGAACCTCTCATCTCCAATGAACCACCAGAAAACCAGAAGTGGCGCCGTGGCTCAAGTGGTAGAGCACCCGCCTGGAGCTGAAGAGCTGAGGGACAGCGCCCAGGCCCAGGGTTCAAGCCCCATGACTGACCAAAGGGAGATGGGAAGGGAAAGAAGGGAAGGAGAAAAGAGGGGAGGAGAGAGGAGGAGGGGAGGGGGGGAAGTGGGAAGGGGAGAGAAGAGGAGAGAGAGTGGAAGAGGAACAGCAAGGGAGGAGAAGAGAAGGAAGAAATGGAGAGGGGGAGGGGAGGAGGGGGAGGGGGAGGGGAGGAGGGGGAGGGGGAGGGGAGGAGGGGGAGGGGAGGAGAGGAAAGCAGAGGAGAGGGAAGGGGGGAGAGGGGAGGGAAGCGGGGAAGGGAGGGGGAGAGGACGGAAGGGAAGGAGACGAAAAGGGAGGGGAGACACTTAGAAGGAGAGGAGAGGAAAAGAGGGGAGGGGAGGGGGGAGAGGTGGGGGGAGGGCAGGGGGAGGGAGGGGAGGAGAGGAAGAGCGGACTCCCCAGGTAAATTAGAGAGAGGCAGGCAAGGCAGGGAGGAAGCACGGAGTCCAGCGCCCTTCTCACCAGCTCGGCCTGGGTGCTGATGGAAGCCAGGTGGGCGCCCATGTTGGAGCAATTCCGCTCACTGTCGGCCCATGAACTGTTGCCGCTCAGGGGAAGGAAGCAGCCCGGCCCCAGGCTCCTCCAGCCCGCGGGGCAGCAGCCCCAGAGCCCGTCCGCGCCTGCGTGGGGGGGGCGGGGAGGAACGGAGGTTTCAGCTGGGATAAACTCACATGTGTTCCATTCCTCGCTGAAATGATATCAGGATTTCCAAAACCACTAGGGCACCCATGGCTCCCGCCTGTCATCCCAGCCACTCAGGAGGCTGAGAGCTGAGGATCAAGGTTCCAAGCCAGCCTGGGCAGGAAAGTCTGTGAGACTCTGATCTCCCATGAGCCACCAGAAAATCAGAGGTGACACTGTGGCTCAAGTGGTAGAGCGCCCGCCTTGAGCTGAAGAGCTGAGGGACAGCGCCCAGGCCCTGAGTTCAAGTCCCACGACTGACAAAAAAAAATCTCTGAAATGACCCACTACGGACAGACCTGAAATCTCATGACTAGGAGATGACATCACCCAGAGTCAGTGTGGACTTCTTTTGCTTCTTTTTTTTTGAAATGCTATTCCTGAGACTTGAACTCAGGACCTGTGCACAGTCCTTTGGCTTTTTCACTCAAAGCTGGTGCTTTACCACTTGAACCACAGCTCCACTCCTGACTTTTGGCTGACGCGTTGGAGTTAAGGGTTCTCACAGATGTTCCTGTCCCCACTGGCTTTGAACCTAGACCTCAGCCTCCTGAGCAGCTGGGATGACAGGCGTGAGCCACCAGTGCCCAGCTTTTGCTGATATATTGTTTTTCTTTTTCTTTTTGCCAGTCCTGGGGCTTGAACTCAGGGCCTGGGCACTGTCCCTGAGCTTCTTTGGCTCAAGGCTGGCGCTCTACCACTTGAGCCACAGCGCCACTTCTGGCTTTTTCTGCGTAGGTGGTGCTGAGGAATCGAACCCATGACCTCATGCATGCGAGGCGAGCGCTCTACCATGGAGCCACCGGCCCAGCCCCATCTTGCTGATGTTTTTAAGTATGCCTATGGATTCCGATGGAAATGGAAAGCAGGAAGCCATTTTCTTCTCTCTGTTACCTGGTTTTTGGGGTCCTGAGTCTTCCCTGGTGCATGTCACCTTCTTATGGTACCCTGGTAACGTGGAAGCTTTCCTCCCACAGCGGAGAAGGCTGTGATGAGTCACTGAGAAAGAGAAGAAAAAAACATAGTTTTGATTTTTTGTCGGTCTTGGGGCTTGAACTCAGGGCCTGGGCGCTGTCCCTCAGCTCTTGTGCTCAAGGCTAGTGCTCCACCACAGCACCACGTCTGGCTTTTTGCTGGTTCATTGGAGATCAGAGTCTCACAGACTTTCCCGCCCCAGCTGGCTTCCAACCGAGATCCTCCTATCTCGGCCTCCTGAGTAGCTGGGATTACAGGCGTGAGCACCCATGCCCGGACTATAGCTGGGAGTTATAATCAGGGCCATTGAACCCATTGTCCACTGACATGTGGGGGGAAGTGGGGAGAGGTATCCACAGGACTAAGTCAACGTTCTGATGAGCGGCTGGGGAAGTCATTCGAGAAGATTCTCCAGAACTTACCCAACACATTCGCAGCAAAACAGCCCGTGAGGAGCAGGCTGAGGAGGGCTGCGCAGGCCCAGGGGAGCCTCGGAGAGGAACGGGTGTCTGTGGGTACAAAAGGCAAACACGAACCGGTTCTCCTCTTTCCTGTGGGGGGGCGGGGGGCAAACACACAGCACAGAGAACCCAGAGTCAAAGAAGCAAAGCCCTGGCTACCACATCAACATGGGAGGGAGGGAATGAGAGGGAAAGAGGGAATCGGGCTGGGCGGGTGGCTCTGTGGTAGAGCACTCGCCTCGCATGCATGAGGCCCTGGGTTCGATTCCTCAGCACCACAGAAGCAGAAAAAAGCCGGAAGGGTGCTGTGGTTCAAGTGGTAGAGCGCCAGCCTTGAGCTGAAGGGCTGAGGGACAGCGCCCAGGCCCTGAGTTCAAGCCCAGAACTAGAAATAATAATAATAATAATAATAATAGCTGTACTGTCCGTTTGTAGAGTTCATAAGCTTTATACGCCATGCTAATGAGGTGAGATTGTGTTTGTGACTTTAGCTGAGTTTCAGTATCCCGCAACACTGTGAAATTTATGTAATCACTTAGTCTCAATAAAGGGGGGAAAAAAGAAAAAAAATGTATATATATATATCCACATCCAAGTCTGCGGCTGATAACTCACGCCTGTAATCCCAGCGACTCAGAAGGCTGAGATCTGAGGATCAGGGTTCAAAGCCAGCCCAGGGCAGACTCATCTGTAATGATCTACCAAAAACAAAACCAGCTGTGGATCAAAGTAGTAGAGCAGAAAAGCTCAGGGACAGCACCCAGGCCCTGAGTTCAAGTCCCAGGACTGACACACACACACACACACACATACACATATTTAAACTGAATTAAAATTATTAAGGCAGAAGAAGAGGAAAAAACTCACCTTTCTCCGACATTTCTTCCTTCCCCATTGTGTATTTTCCTCTCTTGGTACCAAATTTGCCAAAGCCCTCTTCTTCTGGAGGAAATATGTATTCAGAAATGCTTGACACAATAAAAGGTCTTGTTTCTTCTGGTGATGTTACAGTGTTAACAGCAGCGCGGACAGTGAACTCAAAAGGAGAAGTCTTCTCAGAGACTGGGGCTTCCTTTGATTCACACTGGCAGTTGGGGCGAAGAAGAGAAGAAGAAGAAAAGGGAAATTGAGAAAGCAACATTCAACACTAGCCCATGGAACATTCCAGAAGTAGGGTGTGTCATGACAAAGTGTCTCAATTTTCTCGGCATCCATTTAGCCAAAATGTCTGGCCACTGCCCTAAAAGAATCATGACGTCTAAGAAAAATGGAACGAACATCCCACTCATCATTTCTATTCTAAGAGGAGATCATAGCCCAGTACTGGTGGCTCACACCTGTAATCCCAGCTACTCAGGAGGCTGCAATCTGAGGATCATGGGTTCAAAGCCAGCCCGGGCTGGTGAGTCTGAGACTCCTATCTCCAACGAACCACCAGAAAACTGGAAGTGGAAATGTGGCTCAAAGTGGTAGAAAGCCATCCCATGAGTAAAAAAGCCAAGGAAGAGTTCAAGGAGTCAAGTTCAAGCCCCAGCATTGGTGTGCATGCAAGTGTGCACACGCACACACACACACACACGCACACACACACGCACACACACACACACAGAGGTAGAAAAGAGGAGGGTTGACCAATTTGTCAAGACTCTAAGGGCAAATTTAAATAAGAAGTCATAACTTGGTAGCACAAAGTAATTTTCATTTCGATGATTAACTAGAATCCCTTAACTACATAAAAATCCAAGAGTTCACAATGAATGAAGAAGGAAATCATGTACGTCACATCCAGAGCACATAAATACTGTAAGCTGCAGCTGGCCCGGGGGGGGGGGGGGGGGCTGCGGGAGCCCCAGAGACACAGGGGGCCGCTTGCAGATCACCAGGTACCGGTTTGCAGAACAGCGGATCGCCAGGGACAGAGAAACCTACCAGCCGGGAGTCTGCACGAGGATCCCACCCCACCCCTCACTCTCCACCCGAGCAGAGAGGCTCCATCCCGCCAAAGCCGCTGGGCACCAGCAGCGCGACAAAGGGACCTGTCTGCAGACCACCCCCCGATCGCGATCGCAACGACCCGGTGGGGCTGCCCGGGCCCCAGAGACACCGCGAAGAAGCTGCCTGGGCGTGGACACTTTTGACCCCACAGCTTCGACAGAGGCAGAGACAGAAAAGAATCACACAGAGCCACCACCGCCCAACCCAGCCCGCAACCACCCCAACTGAACTCGGATTGCAACAACAACTGACGACCTACACCACACAGAAACAACCAGCTCCAGGGTGGGTACCCCACAGGGGAAGTGTATGCCTCAAGGGAGACCAGAGCTGGAGGGAATCCCCAGACCCTGACCTAGACTCCCTACCCCAACACCCGGACCACAGGACCCACTAAAACTGGGAAATGTTTGATAGCTCCACCAGCCCGTGGAGCACACTCAGCTGGCCAGGCTAGAGCAAGAGCACCCCTGGAAGGGAGCTTAAATGCCCAAGCCAGGAACAGCGCCCCTGGGTCAAGACTACCAACAGTAGAAGAAATTTGAACTGTGTCCCCCAGGCTGTATAACCTAGGTGGTATACACATCAGCACAGGCCTAACGAGTGCGCTCCAGGCTGCATAACCTAGGTGGTATACACATCAGCACAGGCCTAACAAGCGCGCTCCAGGCGGGGGCCGGAACCAGGCCCGGGGATCCGGCACCTGAACAACACAACCAACTCCTCCCAACTGAAGTAAAAAGCTGAGCATACGCCTCAACAGAGGGGAGAAAACCAGGAAACAACACTCCCCCGGGAAGCACGCCTGTGACAACAAAAGACCTGGAGGCCCAGGACAAGAGAAGCCCAAACCCCATCAAAACTCCACCCATATACCCTAGACTGGGAATTGGGCAACACAGGCTGCCAGCACCTGATAGTAAGCAGGAGCTCAGACTGTTAAGGCGGCTCAGCAATAGAGTGATAGTCTTGGATGTGTGAGGCCCTGGATCTGATTCCTCAGCATCACAAAAGCAAAAAGGGTCAGAAGTGGTGCTGTGGCTCAAACGGTAGGGTGCCAGCCTTGAGCTGAAAAGCTGAGGGACAGCACCCAAACCTAGAGTTCAAGCCCACAACCAGCCCAAAACAAACAAACAAAAACACATCAGGAGCCCATAGCAGACTCCAGCATTTGGGAGAGTGCATCCAGAGCATCTGATCTTCACAAGAGCACCCGTAGGAGCAAACACAAGCAGTCTAGGCTGCTCAACCCTTCCAAAGGCGGGAACTGCCAGCAATCTACAGCAGAGAGCTGAGAATCCTAAGTAAGTCAGAATAGCAGCTGGAAATAGGCTCCCAACAGAACCCAGATCAGGCACAGACTCTCTCTACCAATACAGAATCAGCAACCAAGCAAAGACAGACACACCAAAACAAAATTGAAGAGCAGTCTCCTGAACCTCCATGCGAAAATCACAGAGAAAAATCACAAGGTTTACTACCACCCAGGACAGCAAGCCCACCTCAAAAGCCAGCAGCCACGCAGGGGAGAGCCCCAGTGGGAGCAAAGCAGGAATGGAAGACAAAGGCTACTTCCAAGGGTTGCTGGAGGCAATGACTCAAGAAATAAAGCGAGAAATTGATCAGAAATTGGAAGAGCACAAGGATGAACTATCCAAAGAGATACAGGGTATCAAACAAGAGATGCATGCAAAAATAGAAGCTGCACAAACCTCAGTAAGAAGTGAGATAAATGCCAAATTAGAGGTAATGCATACCTCATTGAGAGGTGAGATCAGTACTCTGAGAACCAACATTGAATCCATAAAGGGATCCATTTCCTCCATGCAAACCACAATAGAAGCCACGGTCAACAGAGTGAATGAAATGGAAGGTAGAGTGTCAGATACAGAAGACAGAATACACCAACTGGACCAAAAAGTGACAGATATGGAAAAATCACTCAAATTAAACCAAAGGGAAATTCAAGAGCAAGCAGATAATGCTAAAAAATTTAACCTTCGCATAATTGGAGTGGACGAAGGTGAGGAATTCCAGAGCAAGGGAATGCAACACCTATTTAACAATATAATCAATGAAAATTTTCCCCACCTCAAAAACGACCATCTTAACTACATCACAAAAGCTTATCGAACACCCAACAAGCAAGACCCAGGAGAAACACTTCTAGACACATTATAGTAAAAATGATAGATCTGAATAATAAGGAAACAATCTTGCATGCAGCAAAAATGAAGGAGCTATACTACAATGGGAAAAAAATTATAATCACTGCAGATCTCTCCACACAAACAATGAATGCAAGAAAAGCCTGGGAAAGCACCATACGAGCCCTGAGAGCCAATAACTGCCAACCCAGACTGATATGCCCGGCAAAGCTAGCATTCACATTCGATGGAGAACTGAAAACTTTTAATAGCAAAGAAAAACTAAATGAATACATAAACATTAAGCCAGCATTACAAAGAATTCTAAGAGGGGGGACACAACCTGAAGAAAGCAGCCAGGAACTGGGGCCTGCCCCAAACAGGCGTTACTCAAAGTCTAACTGAGCAAGCACAGGAGGAAAGGAAAAAAGAAAAACTTAGGAAAACGGAATGGCAGGGACAACAATGCATCTCTCTATACTTTCTCTTAATATAAATGGGCTGAATTCGCCAATTAAAAGAAAACGAACTGAGGACTGGATCAGAAAACAAGACCCATCCATCTGTTGCCTTCAGGAGACCCACCTCTCAGCCAAACATACAAACAAACTCAGAGTGAAGGGGTGGAAAAGGATCTACCAATCAAACGCCCCCAGTAAGAAAGCAGGTGTAGCTATCCTGATATCTGACAAAATAAACTTTTCATTAAAATCAGTACAGAAAGACAAGGACGGACACTACATATTAATAAAGGGAACAATCCAAGAGGAGGATATTACCATCATCAACTTATATGCCCCAAATATTGGTGCACCCAGATATGTCAAACAAATGCTCTCAAACTTACAGAATAAAATAGATCCCAATACGATAATACAGGAGACTTTAACACACCACTCTCACCAAAGGACAGGTCTACCAACCAGAGGATTGGCAAAGAAGCTACCGAATTAAGAGAGGCCATACTTCAAGCGGAATTAACTGACATCTACCGAGTATTTCACCCTAAAACAACACAGTACACATTCTTCTCAGCAGCTCACGGAACTTTCTCCAAAATAGACCATATCATAGTTCATGCAAGGAACTTAAGCAAATACAAAGGGATCCACATAATCCCCTGTATCCTATCTGACCACAGTGGAATCAAGCTAGCTCTCAATAACAAAGCATACCGCAGAAATTTCTCTAATACATGGAAATTGAACAGCACACTCCTTAACAAGGCCTGTATAACAGAAGAGATCAGAGAAGAAATAAAGCATTTCCTACAACTCAATGAAAATGAAAACACCTCACAAAGAAACTTGTGGGACACAGCAAAAGCAGTCCTGAGGGGCAAATTTATTGCCCTCAGTGCCCACATCAAGAGAATGGAGACAGACCAAGGAAATAATCTCATGTGGCAATTAAAACAGCTAGAAAAACAAGAAAAAATGGGACCTAAAGCTACTAGACGAAGCCAGATAACCAAATTAAAAGCAGAGATTAACCAATTAGAAAATCAGAAAATCATAACCAAAATAAACCAAACAAAAAGCTGGCTCTTTGAAAAAAATAAACAAAATTGATGGCCCATTGGCTAGATTAATTAAAAAAAGAAGAGAGGAAACCCATATTAATAGGATTAGGGATGCCACGGGAAACATCACAACACGTACCCAAGATATCCAAACAATTCTAACAGACTACTTTCAAAAGCTATACTCTCTAAAGGAAGAAAATCGGGCAGAAATGGATGCATTTTTAGAGAAATACAAGTTGCCCAAAATGAGCAAAGAAGAAGTTAACCAATTAAATAAGCCAGTATCCTATAATGAGATACAGGAAGCTATCAAAAGTCTTCCAACAAAAAAAAAGTCCAGGACCAGATGGATTCATAGCAGAATTCTATAAGACCTTTAAACAAGAACTAATACCCATACTCCTCAAGCTCTTCAGAGAAACAGAGAAGGAGGGAGATATCCCAAACTCATTCTACAAAGCCAATATCACACTCATCCCCAAACCAGGCAAAGACCCAACCAAAAAGGAGAATTACAGGCCAATCTCCTTGATGAACACAGATGCAAAGATCCTTAACAAGATTCTAGCTAACAGAATCCACAAACACATAAAAAAATAATTCACTATGACCAGGTAGGCTTCATCCCAGAGACACAGGGATGGTTTAACATACGTAAGTCAATAAATGTAATCCAACATATCAACAGAGCCAAGGTCAAGAATCACATGATTATCGCCACAGATGCAGAAAAGGCCTTTGACAAAATTCAACATTCATTCATGCTAAAAGCTCTGGAGAAAATAGGAATAGAAGGAACATTTCTAAAAACAATAAAAGCCATTTATGACAGACCAATAGCCAATATTATACTTAATGGGGAAAAGCTACAACCAATTCTCCTAAAATCAGGAACAAGGCAAGGATGCCCACTGTCTCCACTCCTCTTCAATATAGTCCTGGAACCCTTAGCCAGGGCAATAAGGCAAGAAAAAGACATTAAAGGGATCCGCATGGGGAAAGAAGAAGTTAAACTATCCCTTTTTGCAGACGACATGATACTATACCTCCACAATCCCAAAAACTCCATCCCCAAACTCTTAGAAATCATAAATCACTTCGGCAAAATAGCAGGATACAAAATAAACCCACAAAAATCAGTTGCCTTCCTGTACACTGATAATGTACAGGAAGAGAGGGAAATAAAGGGAGCAACCCCATTCACAATAACCTCCCAAAAAATAAAATATTTAGGAATTAACCTAACCAAAGATATAAAAGAACTATTTAATGAGAACTATAAAAAGTTAAAGAAAGAAATTGCAGAAGACACTAGGAAATGGAAAGACCTCCCATGCTCCTGGATAGGCCGACTTAATATAGTAAAGATGATAATACTTCCAAAACTAATATACAAATTCAACGCAATTCCTATTAAAATCCCAATGACGTACATCACTGAAATACAGAAAACAGTCCAAAAATTCATATGGAACAACAAAAGACCTAGAATAGCCAAAACAATTCTAGGGGAGAAAGACAATATGGGAGGGCTATCCATGCCGAACTTCAAACTCTACTACAGAGCTATAATAACAAAGACAGCATGGTACTGGCACAAAAACAGACCCGAAGACCAATGGAACAGAATAGAAGATCCAGAAATAAATCCACAGGCCTACAGCCAGCTGATATTCGACAAAGGAGCCAAAGACATACAATGGAAGAAACACAGCCTCTTCAACCGCTGGTGCTGGGAAAACTGGGCAGCCACATGCAGAAAACTAAAAGTGGACCCCAGCCTATCACCATGTACGAACATCAACTCAAAATGGATTAAAGACCTTAACATTAAACCTGAATCTCTGAAACTACTGCAGGACAGAGTAGGAGAGACACTTGAACTAATAGGCACAGGAAGGAACTTCCTGAACAGAGTCCCAGGGTCACAACAAGTTGGAGAGAGACTCGACAAATGGGACTACCTTAAAATAAAAAGCTTCTGCACAGATAAAGCTATCGCAACCAAGCTAGAAAGACAACCAACTAATTGGGAAAAAATATTTACCAGCAATATATCAGACAAGGGGTTAACATCCTGTATATACAGGGAACTCAAGAAACTAATCCCTCCCAAACCTAACAAACTAATTACTAAATGGGCAAGGGAACTAAAGAGAGACTTCTCAAATGAAGAAATAAAAATGGCAAAGAAACACATGAGGAAATGTTCATCATCCCTGGTGGTGAAGGAAATGCAAATAAAGACAACCCTGAGATACCACCTTACCCCAGTCAGAATGTCCCACATCCACAAATCAGCCAACGACAAATGCTGGAGGGGATGTGGAGAAAGAGGAACGCTATTACACTGCTAGTGGGAATGTACACTTATACAACCACTTTGGAAAGCAGTCTGGAGGGTCCTTAGAAAGCTAAAGATTGACCTCCCTTACGACCCAGTCATACCACTTCTAGGCATCTACCCTGAACAACAGGAACCAATATACAAGGACACGTGCACCTCCATGTTTATTGCAGCACTGTTCGCAATAGCTAGGATATGGAAACAACCTAGATGCCCCACCACAGATGAATGGATCCAAAAATTGTGGTATCTATACACAATGGAATACTATGCAGCCATTAGAAATGACAAAATAATGGCATTTGCAGGGAAATGGATGGAGCTAGAAGGAATCATGTTGAGCGAGGTAAGCCAAGAACGAAGAGACAAACAGTACATGGTCTCCCTGATAAGTGGATGATGAATCCAAAATGTTAGGTGATATGACAAAACTAACAGGACTTAAGAAACAAAGAACTCCCACTCATCTGGTTGAACCACTACCAAATATCCCCATGCTGCTGATCACATATATGGTATATAACGTGTGAGCACCATTATATATTACAGACTGTGATAGACAATTTGCTCCAGGAAAGTTAGAATGAACTTGTGACTTTAAATGAGCATCATTATCCCACAATACTGTGAATTTCTGGAAATTATGTAATCACTTAATCACAATCAAAAAAAAAAAAAGAACCTCGTGGAAGGGAGGGAGGGAGGGGATGGTAGGGGGAAAACAATGGAGAGGGTAACAATGTTCAAGAGGAAGTGTAGTCATTACCTCACTCATGTAACTGTAACCCTCTGTATAGTATCTTTACAATAAAAAAAATACTGTAAGCGTTCTCTTTTTGATAGGTTTTCAGGAACAGAATCACTATAATGACCTACATGTGTTAGTGTCTTCTATAAAGAATGGACACAAAGCCAGGCGTCGGTGGCTCCCGCCTGTCATCCCAGCGACTCAGGAGGCTGAGATCTGAGGATCGTGGTTCGAGGCCAGCCTGGGCAGGAAAGTCTGTGAGACTCAGATCTCTGATAAACAACCAGACAACTGGAAGTGGTGCTGTGGCTCAAGTGGCAGAGCACCAGCCTTGAGCTGAAGAGCTGAGGGACAGCGCCCAGGCCCTGAGTTCGAGACCCAACACTGACAAAAAAACAAGAAGGACATGTTGCCACCGAGAGGTAACCAGGTGACATATTTTTTTAAAAACCAAGGCCCTGGACTAACAGGGAAGGGGAAAATATCTACTAATGAAAGACTGCGAGTCATGACCAGGTGAACTAGAAAAGGGACTTATACAAAGATACAGAGAAAGAAAGCAGCATGCGCGGGCAGGCAGGACCTGTGGCAAGCATCCAATGACTCGGTGGAGACCCGCAGCTTCCTCTTTGCAGGAGGAAGAACGTTACTGGGGTGGGAAATGGCTTCCCTGGGGTCAGAAAGGCCAGGAAGTCTCAAAATAGGTACAAAAATCTGTTCTTCCTCAAAACGAGGCTGATCTACCCGACATGAATCAGATTACTTTCTTAAGGCAGTGAGTCATTATTGCCTACATTTCAATGGTCTGCCAATCATCTAACAGTCACTTGTTCAGCGGGAAGCCAGTAGCTCACGCCTGTAATCCCAGCTACTCAGGAAGCTGAAAGCGGAGGATCGTGATGGAAAGCCAGCCCGGGGAAGAAATGTCTGTGAGACTCTTTTACTCTAGTGACTCAACAAAAAGTTGGAAGTGGGGTACTGGGACTCAAGTGGCAGAGTGCTAGCCTTGAACAAAAGGTCCAGGGGCAGTGCCTAGGACCTGAGTTCAAGTCCTAGGACTGGCATAAAAACAAAGAAGAAAAAGAAATAAGGAAAGAGAGAGAGAGAGATAGAGAGAAAGAAAGAAAGAGAGAAAGGAAAGAAAGAAAGAAAGAAAGAAAGAAAGAAAGAAAGAAAGAAAGAAAGAAAGAAGAAAGAAAGAAAGAAAGAAAGAAAGAAAGAAAGAAAGAAAGAAAGAAAGAGGGAGGGAGGGAGGGAGGAAGGAAGGAAGGAAGGAAGGAAGGAAGGAAGGAAGGAAGGAGGGAAGGAAGGAAGGGAAGGAGGGAAGGGAAGGAGGGAGGGAGGGAAGGAGGGAGACTTATTGAGTCTATGTATCTGTATGCAGTTTCTGTTATTTCTTTTGCTGTTGATTTCTCATTTAATTCCATTGTGGTAAAAATACAGGACGTGGCTGGGCGGTGGTGGCTCACACCTGTCATCCCAGCTACTCAGGAGGCTGAGATCTGAGGATCTCAGTTCAAAGCCAACCCGGGCAGGAGAGTCCGTGAGACTCTGATCTCCAATGAACCACCAGAAAACCAGAAATGGCGCTGTGGCTCAAAGTGGTAGAGCACCAGCCTGGAGCTGAATTGCTGAGGGACAGCGCCCAGGCCCTGAGTTCAAGCCCCACAACCAACAAAAACATAAATAAAGAATAAAAATCTTTCTGTGTTCTGGGACGTAGTTGCATTTTGGAGAAAGTTCCAGAAGATGCCCAGGGGTGAGGTCCATGTGAAGTCGAATCTCAGAGAATTCTGCAATTTCTTGGTTGGTTGGGTTTTCGTCCTCCTTTCCTTTAACCTAGGAGTAAGAGTGGGGTATGGAGGCCCACAACTATTAACGTGTTGGTGTCTCTCCGGGCTTCTATACACTGTCGTGTTGTTTTGTGGAATTAGAGATGGAGATGGCTGACAGGTAGAATCCTCTCGGTGAATTTTCCCATAATGCATTGATGGATGAAGTCACCATCTTGGTCTGGCTAGTGGTATTCGTGTCAGGATGCTTCCTTCTGGCTTTTACTTTCTTACAATCTTTTTGTTTTTCCTTTCCATTGAAGCTTGGGCCAGTGAGGTTGCATTTCTGGGAGGCAACAAATGATTGTGTATGTGTGTGTGTGTTTATGTGTGTGTGAGGACTTGAACTCAGGGCCTGGGCGCTGTCCCTCAGCTCTTCAGCTCAAAGCTGGTGCTCTACCACTTGAGCCACAGCACCACTTCTGGCTTTTTTCTGCTCATGTGGTGCTGAGGAATCGAACCCAGGGCCTCATGCATGCAAGGCAAGCGCTCTACCACTGAGCCACCTTCCCAGCCCCCTGGATTGGATTTCTTTCTTTCTTTCCTTTCTTCTTTGTATTTATTTCTATTTATTCTTTCTTTTCTGTATTATCCCATTCCAGATTGTGTGTTTGGTACTGCTTCTTTTTCTATTTATTTACTTATTTAACCTTGAGCTAACATCCGCACCTGAGGATCGAACAGTTTGATTGGTTTTCTCTGACCTTCATCAAGTCTCTTTATTTGACACATGCAGGCAAATGGCTAGACCTAACTTAGAACTCCTGGACTTTAGGTCTGAAGGCTGAAAACTGAGTGTCACTAATACACTAGGTAGGAAAGCCCAGCAAGGACTTCTATTCTTTGAGTAGATTCAAGGACTCTATTCAGATTCTTCATGGCTGTGGGACTTGAACTCAGGACCTGGGCACTGTCCTTGAGACTCTGTGCTCCAGGCTAGCGCTCTACCACTTAAGCCACAGTGCCACTGCCCAGCTCTTTGGGAGTAGATTATTGGAGATTAATCTCACAGACTTTCCTGCCCAAGCAGGCTTCGAACATCAATCCTCAAATCTCAGCCTTCTGAGTAGCTGGGATTACAGGCAGGATTGCAGTGCCCAGCAAGTAATATTGTTATATTTTATATAATGAGAATATTAGGATCATTATTATAAGCAATTGGATCTATCTGACTTGTGCAGTGAAGCACAGTTCACAGTGTGTAACTTCAGAGACTAAATCACTTAATCACACTCCAGCCTTCATTTCTCCATTTGAGTCACAGTATCGCAGGAGGTGGCTGCCATCTTGTAAGGAAGCACAAGTTGCCTGGTGGGGCTTTCCATGTGGGTGGATGCTGAGGTCTCCTAGCAACAGCCAATGCCAGGCTGTCAGCCGTGTGACTGACCACGATCTGCTCCTATCAGATGAGCCCAGTTCTAGCTGAAAAAGGAACCCTGAGAAATGATGACTGTATAAATCTTAGGCAGACACCAATGGCTCCGCTTGTCATCCCAGCTACTCAGAAGGTTGAGATCTGAGGATGGCGGTTCAAAGCCAGCCTGGGCAGGAAAGTCTGTGAGACTCTGATCTCCAATAAACCACCAGAAAACTGGAAGCGGCGCTGTGGCTCAAGTGGTAGAGCGCCCGCCTTGAGCTGAAGAGCTGAGGGACAGCACCCAGGCCCTGAGTTCAAGTCCCAGGACCAGCACATACACACACATAAAGACAGAAATAATTCCTCCACGAATGGTGATGGAGAAGAAAGTTGGGGTGGGGGGTAGAATGGAGGCGAGTTAAGGGGGAGAGTAAATATCCCAATGATTGCTCTTTTATCACCGAACATCTCACATCTGGAAGCACTTTTTTTTCTTCTTTGTAGCAGTCCTGGGACTTGAACTCGAGTTCAAAGTCAGCCCAGGCAGCTAATTCTGAGACTCTTTTAGTTTGTTTGTTTTCCTTGCCTGTCCTGGAGCTTGAACTCTGAGCCTGAGCTCCTTTTGGTCAAGGCTCTACCACAACGAATTTGGCTTTTACTGTGATTAATTGGCGATAAGAGTCTCATGGACTTACTTGCCCGGGCTGGCTTTGAACCCGGATCCTCAGATCTCAGCCTCCTGAGTAGCTGGGATGACAGGCGGGAGCCACTGGGGCCCGGCCTGAGAGATTCTTATTTCCAATTAAGCAGCCAGAGGCCCTAATGCATGGCTCCTGCAGTAGAGAACCAATGTAGAATGAGAAAAAGCCAAGGAAGAGAGGAGGCATCGAGTTCAAGTCCCGGTACTGGGACACACACACACACACACACACACACACACACACACACACACACACACACACACACACACACACACACACACACACACACCTTGACAAAAACCATGACCATTTTTACACTAACCATCAACACTCAGAAAATGAAAATGAAACAATCAAATAAAATAAGATCCTGAGAAACAAACTGATCCAAGGAAGCAAAAATCACTGGCCCTGGCAAAACCACACGACCCTGGGGCAGGGAATCAAACACCATGTTCAATGCCGGGCGCCGGTGCTCACGCCTGCCATCCCAGCTCCTCAGGAGGCTGAGATCTGAGGATTGCAGTTCAAAGCCAGCCCAGGCAGGAAAGTCCCTGAGAGTGTTTATCTCTACTGAACCAGCCAAAAGCCAGATACGGCGCCGTGGCTCAAGTGGTAGAGCACCAGCCCTTGAGCAAAAGCTCAGGGACGGCGCCCAGGCCCTGAGTTCAAGGCTCAGGACTGGCACCAAGTTAAAACACTTGCCCATCTGTGTGACCCTGTCCAACTCCGAGGACCCGGGGGTGGCGGGGTGACCGGGGGAGGGGGGCAGGGGGGCGGGGTGACCGGGGGAGGGGGTGACCGGGGCGGCACAGGCCTGCTCAGCCTCCTGTGTGGATCACAGCAGGCAGCGCCCAGCCCGCACCAGCCACGCCTGCACACGCGGACACACACGCAGCAGGACAGACAGCGCTGCAGACAGGGGACCCACCTCCTACCTGCTCCTCCCTCCCTCCTTCCATCCCTCCCTCCCTCCTCCTATCCCTCCCTCCCTCCTTCCATCCCTCCCTCCCTCCTTCCGTCCCCTCTTCCTTCTCTTCCTCCCTCCCTCCTTCCTTCCCATCCTTCCATCCCTTTCTCCTCCCCCCTCCTTCCAGCCCTTCCTCCCTCTCTCCCTCCCTTCCTTCCTCTTTCTTCCTCCCTCCCGTCTTCCCTCTTTCCTTCCTTAGCTTCCTTCCTCCCTCCTTCCCTTCCTTCCTCCTCCCTCTCTCCTTCCCTCAATTTTCCCCTCCCTCCTTCGCTCCCTCCCTCCCTCCTTCCCTCCCTCCTTCCCTTCTTCCTTCTCTTCCTCCCTCCCTCCTTCCTTCCCATCCTTCCATCCCTTTCTCCTCCCTCCCTCCTTCCTTCTCTCCCTTCTTCCCTCCCTCCCTCCTTCTTTCCTCCTTTCCTCCCTCCTTCCTTCCCTTTCTCCCTCCTCCCTCCCTACCTTCCCTCCCTTTCTCTCTCCTTCCTTTCCTCCTTCCCTTCCTTCCTTCCTTTCCTCCCTCTTTCCCTCCATTCCTCCCTCCCTCCCTTCTTCCTTCCTCTTTCCTTCTTTCATTCCATCTTTCTTTCCTTCTCTTTTTCCTTCCATCCTCCCTTCCTTCCTTCCTTCCTCCTTTAGTCCATCCTTCCATCCTTGCTTCTTTCTTTCCCACTCTCGCTCCTTCCTTTCTTCCTTCCATCTATCCTTCCTTCCATTTTTCCTTCCTTCCTTCTTTCTTTCCATCCTTTCTTCCTTCCATCCTCTCTTCCTTGTTTCTCCATCCTTCTTTCTTTGCTTCCTTCCATCTTTCCTTCTTTCCTTCCTTCCTTCCTTTTTCCATTCTTCCTTTCCTTCTGCTTGTCCATCCTTCCTTCCCTCCCTCCTTCCTTCCTTCCCTCCCTCCTTCCTTCCTTCCTTCCCTCCCTCCTTCCTTCTTTCCTTCCTTCACTTTCCTCCATCCTCTTTCTCTTCGCTCTCTCCTCTCTCCTCTTTTTGATTCCTCTCTCTATCACTCTTTCTCTCTTCTCGTTCCCCTTTTTGCTCTTTCTTCTCTCCTTTTTCATTCTCTCTCTCCCCCTATTTATTTTTCAGTGGTAACTAGGATTGGACCTTGCACTCCAGGCCGACACCTGCTGTACACGTGGGCCGCGGTGCCCGCTGCTTTTCGCCCCATGTAACGTCCGGGGCCCTGACCTTGGCCTGGGCTTCACCTGAACCGTGATCCTCCTATTGACAGTTCCCGTGCGGCTTCGATCGCAGGCACACACTGCTGCTTTGGCTTGCTCACATGGGGTCTTCACAAGTCTTTTTCCAGCCGGACGCCGGTGGCTCCCGCCTGTCATCCCAGCTACTCAGGAGGCTGAGATCTGAGGATCGCGGTTCAAAGCCAGCCCGGGCAGGAAAGTCTGAGATTCTCATCTCCAAGGAACCACCAGAAAACCAGAAGTGGCGCTGTGGCTCAAGTGGTCGAGCGCCCGCCTGGAGCTGAAGAGCTGAGGGACAGCGCCCAGGCCCAGAGTTCAAGCCCCATGATGGACAAAATTTCTTTAAAAAAAAAATTTATTTGCTAGCAATATCTGAAGCCTGATATGAAAATCCTTGTTGTTGCTTGTTTTGTCAGTTGTGGGTCTTGAACTCTGGGCCTGGGCGCTGTCCCTCAGCTCTTCAGCTCAAGGCTGGCGCTCTACCACTTGAGCCACAGTGCCACTTCCGGCTTTTTTCTGCTTATGTGATGCTGAGGAATCGAACCCAGGGCCTCATGCATGCGAGGCGAGCACTCTACCACTGAGCCACCTGCCCAGGCCTGATATGAAAATTCTTAAAGACACCCAAGCAGAAATTCTCTCCCTTCATGCTCTCTCCCTCCTCCGTCTCTCTCTCTCTGTCTCTGTCTCTTTCTCTCATCTTTTCTTTCTCACATGAAATAACCAAAGAGAACTCTTTTCTCCCTCTCTCTCTCTCACACACACACTCCAGGCCTCATGTCAATCCTAACGTGTTGCTGGAAGACAGAAAAGTCTAGAAAACACAGGGGATCTGACCCGTGGCGCTGGTCCCCTCGCTGAGACAGGAGGGGCTTGAATGGTACGCGTGTAGTCCCGGCAGCGCTCCGTCAGCGCGGTCTCTGGGGGACTGGTGAGTCACTGTGGGAACGGGGGCGTCTCCATCCCCTTCCAGAACACCTGGCCGGCTTCCTCCTCCTGCCTCCTCCTCCCCAGGCAAGGCCCAGGCTGGCCGCGCCCGGCTCTACTGGCCTTCCCTTATCTTTTTTATTTTTGTGCCAGTCCTGGGACTCGAACTCGGGGCCTGGGCGCTGTGTCTGAGCTCTTTTGCTCAAAGCGGGCGCTCTACCACCTGAGCCACAGCGCCACTTCTGGTTTTCTGGTGGTTCCTGGGAGATCAGAGTCTCACGGACTTTCCTGCCCAGGCTGGCTTTGAACCCTGATCCTCAGATCTCAGCCTCCTGGGGAGCTGGGATGGCAGGCGGGAGCCGCGGGCGCCTGGCTGACAGCTATTTGTTGGGTCACTGCAGGCATCAACTGTATTTGAGTTAATTGAAGCAAGAACATAGATTATGTTGATTTTGTTCTAAGTATTCCTGATGGCAAGTAGTTAACACAGAAACTTCTGAGAAGAGGAACAATCAAAAGGAAGAGTTTAGGGGTTGGGCAGGTGGCTCAGTGGTAGAGCGCTCGCCTGGCATGCATGAAGCCCTGGGTTCGATTCCTCAGCACCACAGACACAGAAAAATCAGGAAGTGGCTCTCTGCCAGACAGACAGACACCAGCCCTCACCAACCAGACAGAAGACAAGCCAGGCACCCCAAGACACCAGAGCAAGGAAGAAACCCAGCCATACCACCCTACGGCCGAGCCTGGTGGCTCACGCCTGTAATCCCAGCGACTCAGGAGGCTGAGATCCGAGGATTGGAAGCCAGCCTGGGCAGGAAGGTCTGTGAGACTCTTCTCCCCGAGGAGCCAGCAAAACAGCCGACGTGGAGGTGTGGCTCACGCGGTAGAGCACCAGGCTTGAGTGGAAATAGCTCAGGGACAGCGCCCAGGTCGTGAGTTCGAGACCCTTCATCAACGCAACCTTCTTCCCAAACCATTTCCCCCAGGCCCCACATCCATTTATCTTCTTGAGTTGTCTGTTTGGGTTTTCTTTTTCCTCTTTCCTTACTATAGTTTAAGGTGTATATTCCACCTCAGAGACCCTACTTTCTACTAAACACACACACACACACACACACACACACACACACACACACACACACACACACACACACACACACACACACACACACACACACACACACAGCAAAATCCCAGTAGATCTTGAATATTTCCTGTCTTCGTTCATCCAGGACTTCCAGATCGAGAAGCAGGAAGTGTTCCTTCCATGGTCAGTGAATCTATTCTCATCCCCGCTCTCTCCCGGTCCATCTCTCCCTCTTCCTCCCCCGCACCAAGAGACATCATCTCACCTCATCTACCACGTCACCTAGCACTGCCTTTATCTCCGGAAATCACCACAGCAAGGCTTACCTCCGCCTTGAGCTTGACTCTCTGGCACCATTCTGTAGTTCGGGGTTCCCAAGAAATTCTCCTGTCTTCCTGAGGGTGGCACCCGCAGTCTGGACCAACCAACACAACGCAGTCTGATTGGCTCACGAGACCGCCCAGGCTAACTATGGAATAAATGACAAAAGAAGCCAAGTTGCCAGCGATTTAAAGAGGAGAGCTGAAAGAGGAAATTGAGAAAGTTCCTTACCTTGTTCCTGAAAACTCCAACCATTCCCCCCCTTCATCCCTAACGTGTTCATTCCTACTCGTCCTGCTGGGAAAGAGAATGCTGTATGGACTCAGAAAGGACAGATTGGGCCAGGCACCATGGCACACACCTGTAATCCCAGCTACTCAGGACGCTGAGATCTGAAGATAGTGATTTCCAGCCAACCTGGGCAGGAAAGACGCCAGGAGACTCATCCCCAGTCAACCATTTGAAAATCAGAAGTGGCTGGGCAGGTGGCTCAGTGGTAGAGCGCTCGCCTAGCATGCATGAAGCCCTGGGTTCGAGTCCTCAGCTCCACAGACACAGAAAAAGCCAGAAGTGGCGCTGTGGCTCAAGCGGTAGAGTGCTAGCCTTGAGCTGAAGAGCTGAGGGACAGCGCCCAGGCCCAGAGTTCAAGCCCCACAAGAAGAAGAAAGAGAAAAGGAGGGGAGAAAAGAAGGAAAGAAGGGAGGAAGGGAGGAAAAGAGGGAGGGAGGGAAGGAGGGAGGGAGGGGGAGAAGAAAGGAAATTCTATGCAAGAATTTCTTTCTGAGCTTTATACTTTCATATTGCTTTTTTCCTCTTTTTATTGTACATTTTCAGTCTAGGCAAGAAATAGTTCATTTGGCTTGTCATTTGATTAGACAATGTTTAATGGGCATGTTTCTTGTGAAGAAAATTGAAGGTATGTGGCATTAAAACCACCATCAAACAGTGAAGGAACAGATAATCCTTGTCAATTCAATGTGGCCACGTGACTGAAGCTGGGCACCAGCGCTCACACCTGTAATCCCAGCTACTCCGGAGGCTGAGATCTGAGGATCAAGGCTGAAGGCCAGGAGGCTGAGATCTGAGGATCAAGGTTGAAGGCCATCCTGGGCAGGAAAAGTCGGTGAGACTCTGATCTCCAATGAACCACCAGAAAACCAGAAGTGGTGCTGTGGCTCAAGTGGTAGAGCGCCAGCCTTGAACGAAAGAGCTCAGGGACAGCGCCCAGATTCAGAGTTCAAGCCCAAGGACTGGAATGCGTACACACACACACACACACACACACACACACACACACACACACACACACACACACACACACACACACACACACACACACACACACACACACACACACACACACACACACACACCAAAGCCAGCTGTGATATTTCATTTATTGAATAGGTAGAACTACAAGGAATAGTTAACATTGACTTGAAAATACAGGATTGTTTTGGAAAATGAATTAATACACCTTGTGGGTGGGGCAGGAGCAAAAAACTGGGAGAGAGCAGGAAAGGAGGAGAAGACATTGTCCAAAATGAACTGGACTCTTACGTAACTGTAATCCCTCCCTACGTCACCTTTATGGTAAGTTTTTTTTTGGGGGTGGTTAGTCATGGGGCCTGACCTCTGGGCCTGGGCGCTGTCCCTCAGCTCTTCAGCTCCAGGCTGGCGCTCTACCACTTGAGCCACAGCGCCACTCCCGGTTTTCTGAGTGGTTTATTGGAGGCCAGAGTTTCTTGCCCAGGCTGGCCTCGAATCGCGATCCTCCGATCTCAGCCTCCTGAGGAGCTGGGATGACAGGCGGGAGCCACCGGAGCCTGACATGATCATCAGTAGTTTTTGAAGGTGTGCTAAAAGCCAACAACATTACACTGAACAAGTAGCACGGGTACCAGTTGAAAAAGCGAGCATTCTTTGCGAGAACAGAGTGTCTGCCCGTGTTGGTCTGCGGTGGATGAAATCGTGCAGGAGAAGCAGAAGTGGTCGGCCGCTGGGATCCGCGTCGCCACTTCCCATCAGCAGTGGAGAAACAGTGGCCGGGCACTGAGTCATCTGACTTTCGGGGCCCCCGCACGGCTCTGCGCTTCCCTCCATCCCCAACTTATCTTCCCTCTTGTTGCTTTCTGGTGTTTTCTCGTCTTGTTTGGTTTTGTCAGTCGCGGGGCTTGAACTCTGGGCCTGGGCGCTGTCCCTGAGCTTTTTCACTCCAGGCTGGCGCTCTACCACTTGAGCCACAGCGCCACTTCCGGCTTTCTGGTGGTTCATTGGAATAAAGAGTCTCATGGAGCTGGCTCACGCCTGTCATCCTAGCTACTCAGGAGGCTGAGATCTGAGGATGGCGGTTCAAAGCCAGCCCAGGCAGGAAAGTCCATGAGACTCTTATCTGCAATGCACCACCAGAAAACCAGAAGTGGTGCTATGGCTCAAGTGGTAGAGCGCCAGCCTTGAGCTGAAGAGCTGAGGGACAGCACCCAGGCCCAGAGTTCAGGCCCCAGGGCCAACAACAGCAACAACAACAACAAAAAAACCTAACTATGTTAGATAATGGGTAGGTTTATGAAACTTAATTACGTTTACTAGTCAATCATTTCACTGTATAGCCATGTACTGAGGACACTGTAACTCAAATACACACAATTTTATTTATCCATTACACATCAAAAAGCCAAAGGTAGTAAAACAAAAGGGGTTAAGGGAAGGAAACTCCTATCAGTGAGTAACCCCTAGCACTGAGAAATTAGGAGTTTCTCGAGCCTTTGCCCTGTGCACACGGGATGTCCAGACTGCAGACAGAATCCTCAGTAAAGCCGCAGGGCAACCATGGCTCACGCCTGTCATCCCAGCAAGATCTGAGGACTGTGGTTCAACATCCAGGCTGGGCAGGAAAACTCCGTGAGAGTCTGATCTCCAATGAAACCACCAAGACACCGGAAGTAGAGCCGTGGCTCAAGTGGTAGAGCGCCAGCCTTGAGCAGAAAAAAAAACTCAGGGACAGCGGGGCTCAGACTGTGAGTTCCAGCCCCACCACCGACCAAAAAACCAAAAATGGAAATAATGAATACCGACACAAGACCATGGGCTTCGCTCACGAGTACGATGATCCAGGAGCCATCAGTGAGGCGGTCATAGATAGATGGCCGCCATCTCACAAATGGAGTTCTGAGGGCTACTACAGTGGATATCGTTCCAGCCCCATCCTGTAAATCGTGGATTGTTTAGCACAACACAGGCTTCCTCTGGGTCACTGGGTTCACCTCTGCGCCAGAATCTGAAAGGAAGGAAATGGCGGAGGGCTAGTTCTGTAATTCTGCCTTCGTTTTGGTTTGGTTTTTGGGGTGTCCGTCCTGAGACTTGAACTCAGGGCCTGGGCACTGTCCTGAAGTTTTTTCCTGCCAAGGCTAGTGCTCTATCCCTTGAGCCACAGCTCTACTTCTGGTTTTCTGGTGGTTCATGGGAGATCAGAGTCTCACAGCCTTTCCTGCCCGGGCCGGCTTTGCACCGAGATCCTCAGATCTCAGCCTCCTGAGTGGCTGGGGTGACAGGTGTGCGCCACAGAGCCCGGCTGATAGTTGAAGTTTGTGAATAAAGGGAGTCGTCTGCACTCACGTGGCGCTGAGGTTGTACGGCGTCTGATCCACCCACTGCCAGTCATTCTCATGCTTCGGGTCCCACAGGCCCAGGTAATAAGCGAATTGATCATTCAGATGCTGGATGATAAAACTCTACATCAATTAAGAATAAATGAGAGAGGTCCTAGCGTTAGAGGACGCACCTTAACGGGATTCTTTTTGGTAGAACCCCTCTTTTTAAATTGTTGGGTTCCTTCCCCCGCCCTGCCCCCCTCTTTCTCTTTGGTGGGAGTACTGAGATTTGAACTCAGGACCATACTTTCTGAAGGAATTCACTGCACCTTGGCGTTAGCTTCTTTTACAAATCTGACTCTATGCTTTTTGTGCTGGTCAACCTTGCTTCCCCCATGTTCCCCATGTGCACACGCACACACATGTGCTAGTTTGGGGATTTGAACTCAGGACCTCAGGCTGCCCCCAAGCTTTTTTTTTTTTTTTTTGGGTCCGGTCGTGGGGCCTGAACTCTGGGCCTGGGCGCTGTCCCTCAGCTCTTCAGCTCAAGGCTGACGCTCTACCACTTGAGCCACAGCGCCACTTCTGGCTTTTTTCTTTTTTGCTTATGTGGTGCTGAGGAATCGAACCCAGGGCCTCATGCATGCAAGGCAAGCGCTCTACCACTGAGCCACCTTCCCAGCCCTGCCCCTAAGCTTTTTATCTCCAGGCAAGTTCTCTATCACCTGAGCCACAGCTCTACTCCCAGCTTTGGGGAAGTTTTTTGGAAATAAGAGCCTCCCAGACTTTGCTGCCCAGGCTGGCTTTCTACCTGGATCCTCAGATCTCAGCCTCCTGAGAAGCTAGGATTATAAGCGTGAGCCACTGATGCCTGCCTTTATTTT
Organism: Dipodomys merriami; assembly: GCF_024711535.1. Classification (NCBI taxonomy): domain Eukaryota; kingdom Metazoa; phylum Chordata; class Mammalia; order Rodentia; family Heteromyidae; genus Dipodomys; species Dipodomys merriami. Next base: position 1,014,222 of record NW_027204993.1, on the reverse strand, counting down.
GCCAGATAGGATCTGGGTAACTTTCGGCCTGGTCTAAAAGCAAGGAGAGCAGACCAGTAGGCCAGGCCGGATTATTACTTTCATTGTATGATTTTGTGGGAGTATAAGATGATAAATTGATATGTCTATACAGCATACAATAATCAAAACTAGATCAGTAATATTTCCATCTCCTTAGCAATTTATACATTTTAGATTAGGCAAGGTGCTGGTGGCTCCCTCCTGTCACCCCAGATGCTCAGGAGGCTGAGATCTGAGGATCACGGTTCAAAGCCAGCCCAGGCAGGAAAGTCCGTGAGACTCTGATCTCCAATGAAGCACCAGAAAACCAGAAGTGGTGCTGTGGCTCAAAGTGGTAGAGCGCTAGCCTGGAGCAAAAAAAAAAAAGAGCTCAGGGACAAGTGCCCAGGCCCGGAGTTCGAGTCCCAGGACCAGCACACACACGCATTAGATGAACAGACAATGGTGGCATATTCTGTGAGGAGAAAGTACCTACCTGCTCCTCCTTGCTGTTAACCACCATCAGATGCGCCTGCAGACCAGAACACACCTCCTTGCTCTTCTCCCAAGAATTTACACCACTAGACATGAAATAGCAGTGGGAGTTAAATTGTTTCCACTTCTGTGGGCAACAGCTCCAGACTTTTCCTTTATTGGGGAAAAAAAAAAATGTTCTGTCATTTCAGTGTAAGAAATCAGCTTGGAAGTATAGGCTAAAAGCCCAGGGCTGGTGGCTCATGCCTGGAATCCCAGCTACTCAGAAGGCTGAGTTCTGAGGATCCTGGTTCAAAGCCAAGCCCAGGCAGGAAAAGTCCGTGAGACTCTGATCTCCCATGAACCACTAGAAAACCAGAAGTGGCGCTGTGGCTCAAGTGGTAGAGCACCAGCCTTGAGCACAAAGAGTTCAGGGACAGCGCCCAGGCCCTGAGTTCAAGCCCCCCGACCAACAAATAGTAAGTTTGAACAATATGCGGCATAGTAAAATAGCTGAGATACGAGAGCAATGTCCAGCTTGATCAGAAAGTACAGATAAAAGCAAAGGCAGATGGAATTCATCCAAAAGCAACCCAACCTTCCTTCACAATCATGCCTTGCAGGGACTACTCAAGGTGTGTAACAATTATAGTAACCACACACGTGTGGATAAACATGATCAAAGACTCCAATTCTCAGGATCTACCTGAGAATCTAACTGGAGAGGCTGCTTAGGATCTTTACGTATGTACTCAGCGACTGGATTCTAATGGAGATGCTGACTTGGGATCTTTACGTAGTGTATTCTAATGGAGATGCTGACTTAGGATCTTTACGTATGTACTCAGTGACTGGATTCTAATGGAGATGCTGACTTGGGATCTTTACGTAGTGTATTCTAATGGAGATGCTGACTTAGGATCTTTACGTATGTACTCAGTGACTGGATGCTAATGGAGATGCTGAGTTGGGATCTTTACGTAGTGTACTCAGTGACTAGATTCTAATGGAGATGCTGACTTAGGATCTTTACGTATGTACTCAGCGAGTGGATTCTGGGCGTGTGAAGTTTTACCTCCCATGGACGCGGGACTTTTTACACACTGCAGTTGGGTGTGGGTCAGCTCTGTCGCAGCATGGCGTTCTTTAAGCAGCTGAGAATATTTCTGAAAAAAAACTAGAAGAGAAAAGTGAAAAGCCACCCCCTGTTCCCGCAGGCTGCCCTCTGGCATTCTGGAAACACAGTCTACCCCGTCTCATCATCTGAGTCAATGCAGCGCTGACCATATTGACTTTTGGGGGTTTTTGGTCATTCGTGGGGCTTGAACTCAGGGCCTGGGTGCTGTCCCTCAGCTCTTCAGCTCAAGGCTGGCGCTCTACCATTTGAGCCACAGCACCACTTCTGGTTTTCTGCTGGTTCCTTGGAGATCAGAGTGTCACAGACTTTCCTGCCTGGGGCTGGCTTTGAACCACGATCCTCAGATCTCAGTCTCCTGAGTAGCCGGGATTACAGGCGTGAGCCACCAGTGCCTGGCTAATTGCTGAGGCAGAAAATTCTTTGAGACTCTTCCATCCGATGAACCAAAAAGCTGGAAGTGGAGCTGAGGCTCAAGTGGTAGAGGGCTAAACTCAGAGACAGCACCCAGGCCCTGAGTTCAAATCCTAACACTGGCACAACTGGAAATTTTCTGTTCTGATTCTAGCTAACACCTTTGTTAAATGTCAGGTTCGGAAACCTGAACTTTCTTTCGTGTAAGGCAGACATCACTTATCAATCTGATTGGCATACTTACTGATAAATAAAACCAAGAATAAGATTGTCAATAGCAGGAAAAATGTCACCAGCGACGCAAACAGCAGCGTGGAAACCCCCGGACTGCTTGGCTGGGCAGTGGCTTTTGCTTTGGGAGCTGCAGGAAAAAAAAAAAAAAAGCAGAGCTGTTCAGGAGAAATTAGTCCTTCCCTTATTTCCTGCTCCTCCTCCTTGCCTCTTTCTTCCATGACACTGAGTTTCCAGCAATATTTGAAATAAACAGGAAGAAGAGAGGACAGTGCTCATTTAGAAACTCCATAAAATGCATAAAAGTCCAACTTCCTACCCAGGAGGAGAAATTGTGTTAGCATTTGGTATATACCCTGTAGACAAATGTTGGAAGTGTCTATGCAGACAGGGTACAGTAGCTCACGCGTGTAATCCCAGCTACTCAGGAGACTGAGAAAAAAAGAATGTAGTTCAAAGCCAGCCCAGACAGAAAATCCATGAGTTTTGGGTTTTTTTTAATGTGTGTGCTGGTCCTGGGCCTTGAACTCAGGGCCTAGGCACTGTCTCTGAGTTTTGGGGGATTTTTTTGCTCAAGGCTGGCGCTCTACCACTTGAGCCACAGCACCACTGCTGGTTTTTTTTGGTGGTTAACTGAAGATGAGACTCTTACTGACTTTTCTGCCTGGATTGGTTTCAAACACGATTCTCAGATCTCAGTCTCCTGACTAGCTAGGATTACAGGCATGAGCCACCAGTACCTCACCATGAGATTATCTCCCCTTAACCACCAACAAAGAACCAGACTGAAACTGTGGCTCAAATAGTACAGCACCAATCTTGAGCCAAAAAAGCCCATCCAGAGTACAAGACCCAGAGTTTAAGCCCAGTACCAGCACACACGCACACATATACACACAAAGTACCACCAGGTACCAGTGGCTCACGCCTGTAATCCCAGCTATTCAGGAGGCTGAGATCTGAGGATCGTGGCTCAAAGCCAGCCCAGGTAGGAAAATCTATGAATTTCTTATCACCAGTTAACTGTAAAAGACCATCAAGGGAGCTTCTAACACTAATCTTGAGCAAAAAAAAAGTTAAGGGACAGCGCCCAAGTTTCAGCCCTAGTACTGACACACAGAATAAAACACTGAGCCCCCGCCCAGCCCCCCTTTTCTTTTACCTTGTGGCGCATCTGCTTTGGGGTTGGGGGGCCTGGAGTGGCTGTTGAACCTCACTTCGGCGTAAGTGATTTCTGAGGCCATGTGGACGCCCGGGGGGGGGGGGATATCTTCACATCTGTCGCATTCTGTCCCGGCGTCTGCTCATGGAAGAGAGGCCATGCACGCGCGTGTGCAAAGGCCCCTGTGTTTCACCCAGATGTGGGTAGAAGTGCCCGCCACAGAGAATTCTACGTCACCGCTGTTCTCGGCTGAACCATTGTGCAAGTCATAGTGGGAACAGGCAGGAAAGAAATAGGAAGGAAGGAAAAGGGGAAGCTGGCTCCTCACCGGAGAACGGGGTGCTGAGTCCCCCCACAAACACCATGCTCCTGTGGGCTCCACAAAGCAGAATGACCTCCGACACCCAACTCACCTGAACACGCACGCGCTCAGACCGAGTCAGCTGCATCCGATTTCGCTGGTCAGGTAACTTCTGGAAACTTCTAGAAAGATCTAGAAAGATCCTTGACTCAAAACACGGATGGGAAGTCCTCAGCGGAAAGGCAAAGTAGGTGTGTGTGTGTGTGAGAGAGAGAGAGAGAGAGAGAGAGAGTCCTGAGGCTTGAACTCAGGGCCTGGGCACTGTCCCTGAGCTCAAGGCTGGCGCTCTACCACAGCTCCACCTCCACTTCTGGCTTTTTTGCTGGCTCATTGGAGATCAGAGTCTCACAGACTTTCCTGCCCGGGCTGGCCTTGAACCCTGATCCTCAGATCTCAGCCTCCTGAGGAGCTGGGATTATAGGCGTGAGCCATGGTACCTGGCTCAAAGTAGACCTTAGTCCTTCTCAAACTTCTCCTGCATTTACTCATGATTCATAATTAATCCCAGCATGAATCTTTAATTACTGGTCAATTCCAGAACTCCTGGAAGCCGCTCTTTATTAGCTGCTGGAGTACAAAGAGGAGCAGGAAGAGAAAGAAGAGAAAGAGGAGGAGGAGGCCGGGGCCAGTGGCTCCCGCCTGCCATCCCATCTACTCAGGAGGCTGAGCTCTGAGGATCACAGTTCAAAGCCAGCCCGGGCAGGAAAGTCTGTGAGATTCCAATGAACCCCCAGAGAGTGGCTCAAGAGGTGGAGCACTAGCCTTGAGCAAAAGCTCAGGGAGAGCGCCCAGGCCCCGAGTTCAAGCCCCAGGATTGGGGGGAGGGTGGGGGAGGGGGAAGGATACAGGAAGGTAACCCCTGCGGGGTGCATTGGGGACCCCTTCGAGACCCTAGCCCGTGTCTGACTTGAACCCTTGGGAGAGACCGAGCTGCAGTCACCGGGGTGGGGGTGGGATCGCGTAATCACCCCGCTGCTCACAAAACACAAGGCCGTCACAAGATCTACGTGTACAGTCGGCTCACTGGGGTTTCCCGACCCTGAGAACAGACTCTGAAGTTTAAGGGTGATCGAGTGGGGGGCCCCAGCCTGGGCTAATTCCAGGTCACTGGTGATGAACATCGTCAGAGCCAGGCATGGTGGCTCACGCCTGTCATCCCAGCCTCTCAGGAGGCTGAGGTCGGAGGATCGTGGTTGGAGGCCTGCTGGGGCAGGAGAGTCTGGGACTCTTTTCAGCTCCAAGCTAGCGCTCGCCTTGGATGAAAAAACTCAGGGACAGCGCCCAGGACCTGAGTTCAAGGCCCCACAACCAACAACAGCAATAAACAACTGACAGCTGGGTATATTTTCCCTCCGCAGGGCCAGCCATGGCGCTGGTGGGGCGTCTGCCCTCTGGTGGCCACAGGCTGACCTGCAGCCAGCCGGCACGCCAGGCTCCGACCTTACTACTCTGACTCTTCCCCTTCACGAAGGAGCTCTTCCTGCATGAGTTCGCACGTGTGCACAGATGGATGGACGGACAGACGGGTGACCTTCAGATCTAGGTTCTGACAGTGAGGGAACGCATGCGCTCGGTAGGCGCCGGTGGCTCCCGCCTGCCATCCCAGCTCCTCAGGAGGCTGAGATCGGAGGATCGAGGTTCAAGGCCAGCCCGGGCAGCAAAGCCTAGCAGACTATTTTTGTTTTTCTCCAAGAAATTATTCAGGGCTGGGCAGGTGGCTCAGTGGTAGGCGCTCGCCTCGCATGCGTGAGGTCCTGGGTTCGAGTCCTCAGTAGCACAGGAAAAAAACTTAGTTGACTTTAATCATAAGGACAGAGGCCAAAACCAAACCACCACAAGCACCAAGTACTTACACCAGAAAAGCAGCAGCGGCACGTGTTTCCGTCTTTTAATGACCATTATTGCACCGATACACGAACACGCTATGTACACACATCTTACACGCGCCGTCCCTCCCCAGCAGCAGCGGAAATACACATCATCATCTTGGGAGTACAAAGCACGTGGGGGGGGGTCCCAGAACTTCAGTCCATACGTAGTGTTTGTTCCCTGTCCCATGAGAGGCTGGACCCGGGGGGGGGGGGGGGGGGGGGCTGGCGCTCAGGGGTGCAGCCTTTGGCCCAGTGTCTCCGCGCAGGATGGACAGCGATCCGCCCTTCACCCCGCTCCGTTCCATCAGGCCCAAGCGGCGGGCGAATGTAAACCAGTGCTGGGGGGCCGGGGCTGCGGGAACTAAGCGGAGGTGCAGAGCAGCTCGGCAGGCGCGGGGAGGGGGGGACACAGCCAGGGCCCCCCGCGCCCTGGGAGGGGACCCTGAGCCCCAGTGGGGGAGGAAGGCGAGGCTGACCACTCGTGGAATCGCTAGCCGGAGCCAAGATGCCCGGCGGGGACGGGGGACGGGGGACGGGGGTCCCCTGCGGCCCGGCCGGGAGCAGGGGTGGGGAGCCCGCAGTCACGCAGCGAGGCGCCAGCCGAGGTGCGGGGGGCCGCGGGACTGCGCACGGCCTGGGGCCCCCGCCCCCCGCCCCCCGCCCCAGCCGGCCCTCAGGTCGCCCCAACATCTGTCCTGCCCGCCTGACGCCCGTCAGAACTGGACCCAGCTGGCTGGCTGCGGCGCCTGGCTTGGAGCGGAGCTGCGGAGACAGGAGGCCCGCGGGGGAGGCCGTCACCGGAGGCCGGCGGGGAGAGGCCAGCGCCCCCGCGCCCGCCCCCACCGCCGCCTCGAACCTCGAACCCACCACCTTCACCAAGCTCACCTGCGCAGGCCCAACAGGCCACTCAAACCCCACCCGATGGCTGCCTTCCCCCCCCACCTCTCCCTCCCTGGAACTCCTCTGTGATCTGCAAAGCCCAGCCTGGCGGACCCACCGGGTCGAGGGCCCTGATCTTGACCCCACTCAGGGAGAGTGCTGGGGACTCGGTGCTACCTGGACGCGGTGCTGAAATCTCCCCATAGGTCATTGCTGGCGGACGCTGGCGCCGGGGCGGACGTGGGGGCGGGCGCGGGGGAGTCCAGATCTAAGAGGACATCTGCGTGGCACGAGAGGAAAGAGAAAGCGGTGAAGAAGAACCAGAGCCACCTTGAGGAGCGACGCCTGGGCCCCAGAACCTCAGCCGCTTTGTCAGGGAAGAAGAAGCCGGGCCCGGCCCGGGGAGCGGGCTGCGCGGGCAACTACATGCAGAGGAATACGACTCAGCGAGGAAAAAGGAAAACTAGACGGCAGACTGAGTTCACCTAAGAGGAAAGAAAGAAATCCGTCTTCTGTTCCTGAAGGCACAGAGGTGCTGAGGCTGGGGAAGAAGGCTGGGAAAGACAGTGGCTGCTGAGTGGCCGGGATTACAGGCGTGCGCTACCGGCACCTGTTAGGGAACTCCGGGATTTATTCCACTCTTTTGGCACCGCTGGAGGCCTGAGTGTAGGCCCTCTGCTAAGCAGTCAGGTACATTAGGTTCTGACGGGCGCGTCTCTAATCTTAGGCGGGTTCTGGTGTTCTTCTCCTGACCGCTTGGGTGAAGTTATGGAGCAGGGTGGCTCCCGCCTGCCACCGCAGCTCCTCGGGAGGCTGGGATCTGAGGATCGGGGCCGCGAATCAGCCTGGGCGGCCGGGCCCGCGGGACGCAGCCCCCACCGACCCCCAAAGGGCTGGCGGCGGGGCTGTGACTCAAGCGGTAGAGCACCCGTCTTGAGTGGGAAAGAAGAAAACCTCTGGGGCAGGACGCAGGCCCTGAGTTCAAGACCCGACGCCAGCGCCAGGAAAGAAGAAAAGCAAGACTGAGAGCCGGCGTGTGTGGCCGTTACAGGGCGCCGGGCCTCGGCTTCGCGGCCCCCCTTCGCGGCCCCCCTGCCGGCCCCGCCCGGCCCCGCCCGGCCGTACCTGCGGCGCCGCCGCCGTGCGGGGTCCTGGGGACGGGCGGCGGCGTGACGTGGTTGCTGATGGCCACGGACGCGGGCGCGGACGCGGGCGCGGGCACGGCCCGGCCCCCGGGCGGCGGCGGCAGGAGGCTCGGCGCCCCGGTGCCCGCGGGCCGGGGCTTGGCGGCGCCCCCCGCTCTCTTGGTCGTAATGTTCTGCACGAGAGGAGGGGGGGAAAGAGAAAGGGGTGAGGGGCGCGCGGCCGGCCCACGCGGGGCCGCGGGGGGGGGGCGGGGGGCCGCGCACCCCGATGCTCAGCTTGATGGTCTGGCCCTCCTTGAACCCCAGGTCCAGCTTGGGGCGGCTGTCCACGGCCTGCGACTCTTTGGAGATCTCCGACTCCTGCTTCACCCACCTGCGGGGAGAGCGCCGCCGTGAGGGGGCACAGCCTGGCCCCGGGCTCAAGCCACGCAGAAGCAGCCGGGCCGGGGCGGCCTCCACGGAGGAGGCAGCGAGCGCGGCCAGGGCGGCGGCTCACCCAGCGCAGGGGCGTCCGCTCAACGCCTCCGGCCGGCGGGGCGCGCGCACGGCAGCCCACGCCTGGGAGAGCGCGCGCACGGCAGCCCGCGCCTGGGAGAGCGCGCGCACGGCAGCCCACGCTGGGAGAGCGCGCGCACGGCAGCCCACGCTGGGAGAGCGCGCGCACGGCAGCCCACGCCTGGGAGAGCGCGCGCACGGCAGCCCACGCTGGGACGCCGGCTGAGCACACGCACGGCAGCCCACGCTGGGACGCCGGCTGGGCACGCGCACGGCAGCCCACGCTGGGACGCCGGCGGAGCGCGCGCACGGCAGCCCACGCCTGGGAGAGCGCGCGCACGGCAGCCCACGCCTGGGAGAGCGCGCGCACGGCAGCCCTCGCCTGGGACGCCGGCGGAGCGCGCGCACGGCAGCCCGCGCTGGGACGCCGGCTGGGCAGAGCACGCGCACGGCAGCCCACGCCTGGGAGAGCGCGCGCACGGCAGCCCACGCCTGGGAGAGCGCGCGCACGGCAGCCCACGCCTGGGAGAGCACGCGCACGGCAGCCCACGCCTGGGAGAGCGCGCGCACGGCAGCCCACGCTGGGACGCCGGCTGAGCACGCGCACGGCAGCCCACGCTGGGACGCCGGCTGGGCACGCGCACGGCAGCCCACGCTGGGACGCCGGCTGGGCACGCGCACGGCAGCCCACGCTGGGAGAGCACGCGCACGGCAGCCCACGCCTGGGAGAGCGCGCGCACGGCAGCCCACGCCTGGGAGAGCGCGCGCACGGCAGCCCACGCCTGGGAGAGCACGCGCACGGCAGCCCACGCTGGGACGCCGGCTAGACACGGAGCACGCGCACGGCAGCCCGCGCTGGCACGCCGGCTGAGCACGCGCACGGCAGCCCACGCTGGGACGCCGGCTGGGCACGCGCACGGCAGCCCACGCTGGGACGCCGGCTGGGCAGAGCACGCGCACGGCAGCGCGGACACGCGCGGCCCGGCTCGGCTCGGGAGCGGCGGGAGAGCCGCCAGCAGGCCGGAGGTGGCGCCGCGGGCGGCCCGGGGGCACAGCACCGCCGGGAGTGCAGGGCTGGGGGCCGCGGCCGCTCACTTGAAGTGGTCCTGCAGGGACACGTTGAAGTCGAAGGCGTCGCCCCGATCCGAGAAGCCGATGCCGATGAACGCGCTCCGCCCTGGGAGGAAGCACAGCGCCACACTGAGCATGCGCAGACGCCGAGCACGCGCGCTGAGCATAGAAACACGCTGAGACCGCGCGCTGAGCATGCGCACACGCTGAGACCGCGCTGAGCATGAGCACGCGCAGCTGAAGCTGAGGGCGCACACGCTGAGCCGCGCGTGCGCAGCTGCGCCCCGGGGGGGGGCACCCCCGCAGCCTGTAGCCCGACCCCGGCCCCCCAGCCCCGGCCGCCGGCCTCCCCGGGCGCCGGCAGGTGTGAGCACAGGCCGCGGAGTCCGCTGGGCGCGCGGCCCGCCGGTGGCCCCGCTCCCGGGAGGCCGAGGGCGGAGGATCGCGGCCCGAGGTCCAGCCCAGGCCCCGCAGCCCGCAGCGGGGGACGGTCCCCCTCCCCTCCCCTCCCATCCCCCCTCCCCCCCTTCCCACCTGTGCCATCCTGGATGCGGATGACGAAGTAGCGGCTGGAATCCGTCACCGTCTCCACGGCGATGCCCGGGTACTGCTCCACCGGCGCCTGCGCGAACAGCTCGCCTGCGGCAGAGACGCGCGTCGGGCGGCCTCCACCCGGACCCGACCCGCTGGAGGGCGGCCTCCACCTGCCCCCCCCCCCCCCCGCTGGAGGGCGGGTCTGGAGGCAGCTGCGCCAAAGCCAAGGCAGGAGGATCCCGGCTGGGGACAGGCCGGGCTGCCCGAGCCTCTACCCAAAACACCAACCGGGCGAACGCAAAAGAACCAACGCAAGGAGGGCCGGGGGCGTGGCCCGGGTGGCAGGGGGCGTGGCTCGGGTGGTAGGGCATGACCTAGGTGGCAGAGGGCGTGGCCCGGGTCGCGGGGGCGGGGCCTAGTTGGCAGAGGGCGTGGCCCGGGTGGCAGGGGCGTGGCCCGGGTGGCAGAGGGCGTGGCCCGGTGGCAGGGGCGTGGCCCGGGTGGCAGGGGGCGTGGCCAGGGTGGCAGGGGCGTGGCCCGGTGGCAGGGGCGTGGCCCGGGTGGCAGGGGCGGGGCCCGGGTGGCAGGGGCGGGGCCCGGGTCGCGGGGGCGGGGCCCGGGTGGCAGGGCACCCGCCTGGGAGCGCGGGGCTGAGATCAGACCCAGAAACAACAGCAACAACGACAGCGAAAGGGGAAAGAAACAGGCGAGCGGGTCCGCATCGGGCGCGGCCGGCCGCCCGCGTTACCTGACACCTTGTCCTCCAGCTTGATGTAGGCAACCTTCCCCTTGGAGGTGACGCGCAGGCGGCCCGTCCAATCCGGCTGCTCCAGCTTCCAGTCAGACGCCCTAGGACGGGAGATCCGGCGATCGGGCGGGGCCTCAGCCTCGGCCTCGGCGGCGCCCGGGGGCTGCCCGCGCCCAGCGCCCTGTGCGGCCCGCCCGCACCTGCCCGCGCCCAGCACCTGTGCGGCCCGCCCGCACCTGCCCGCGCCCAGCGCCCTGTGCGGCCCGCCCGCACCTGCCCGCGCCCAGCGCCCTGTGCGGCCCGCCCGCCCGCACCTGCCCGCGCCCAGCGCCCTGTGCGGCCCGCCCGCCCGCACCTGCCCGCGCCCAGCGCCCTGTGCGGCCCGCCCGCACCTGCCCGCGCCCAGCGCCCTGTGCGGCCCGCCCGCACCTGCCCGCGCCTGCCCGCGCCCAGCGCCCTGTGCGGCCCGCCCGCACCTGCCCGCGCCCAGCACCTGTGCGGCCCGCCCGCATCTGCCCGCGCCTGCCCGCGCCCAGCGCCCTGTGCGGCCCGCCCGCACCTGCCCGCGCCCAGCACCTGTGCGGCCCGCCCGCCCGCACCTGCCCGCGCCCAGCACCTGTGCGGCCCGCCCGCACCTGCCCGCGCCCAGCACCTGTGCGGCCCGCCCGCACCTGCCCGCGCCCAGCACCTGTGCGGCCCGCCCGCCCGGGGCCGCTCCGCCGGCTAACTGATCAACCCCCCCCACGGCGCGCGTCAGCACGACTGCTGGACAAGGTCTGCCGGATAGTCAGCAATCAACCAACCAATCGATCAATCGATCTACATATATACATATACGTAGTTGTCAAAGTTTAAATAAAAGCAATGAAAAGCCTGGCGCCGGCGGCGCCCGCCTGGCACCCCAGCTCCCCAGGAGGCTGAGCTCTGAGGACCGTGGTTCAAAGCCAGCCTGGGCAGGAAAGTCCATGAGACTCATCGCCAGCGAACCCCCAGAAAACCAGAAGGTGCCACTGTGGCTCAGGTGGGAGAGCGCTCATCTTGAGCTGAAGAGCTGAGGGACGGCGCCCAGGCCGAGTTCAAGCCCCATGACTGACCAAAAAAAAAAGCAATCAAAAATACAATTCCTTGGGGTTGGGGTATTGCTCAGAGGTGAGAGTGCTTGCCGAGCTCACACAAGGCCTTTGGTTCAACCTCCAGCACACACGCACACACATACACACAGATGAAAATAAAAAAGCCGGGCATGGCAGTGCACGCCTGTAATCCATGCACTCAAGGTATCCAGAACAGAAGATCATCTGGGGACCAGTCTGAACTGCACAGTGAGACCCTGACTAAAGAGACTAAAAAAGAAACATTTAAGTAAGAGTAGAGCTCACAGCACACCTCAAGGGACAAGTCACTTGCTGGACAAACTGCAAGGTTCTGAGTTCAAACCCAGCACTGACCCAAAAACAAAGATGATTCTGTTCTTGCGCAGATTACTAGCAGTGTCCTTAACAGTGCTTTCTTGCAGGGACCAAGAGAGCCCACCTACTACGTGGAATATCCGGGGAGGAGAAGCCATCGTGAGCGACCGCAGCTCATCGCCTGCGTGCACAATCCTTTCCCAGCTGCAGCGCGTGGGGAGGGCCAGGGCTGCTTCGGACAGAAGGCCGACCACAAGAAGCAACCGCGATCAGCATAATTAGTATGAGAGAGGGGTCTAAGCTGAAGGAGGGGGGACATGAAGAGTGGTGGAAGGAAGTTTGGGAGGCCAGTGGGAAGGGATCAGCTGGAACATTCTAGAGTGAAGACACAGCCAGGGGCGGATGCTGGCCCAGCATGCACAACGCTCTGGATCCCCTCCTCGGGGGAAAAAAAAAAAAACAACCTAGCCAAGCACCTGCGGCTCACCCCTGTAGTCCTGGCTGAAATGTGAGGAGCAGGATTCGAACCCGGCCCAGGCAGGAAAGTCGGTGAGACTCTCATTTCCAATTTAGCAGCAAAAAAACCAGGAGGGGAGCTGTGGCTCAAGTGGCGGAGGTCTAGCTGTAAGTCAAAGAGTTGAGAGAGAGCACTCAGGTCCTGAGTTCAAGCCCCGGTTCTGGGGCAAAGAACTAAATACACTATAAGAAGGAGAGCAGTTAGGATGAGCCTCAGGAAGAAGCTGAAATAGGCCAGGCGCTGGTGGCTCCCGCCTGTCATCCCAGCTACTCAGGAGGCTGGGATCGGAGGATCGCGGGTCAAGGCCAGCCCGGGCAGGAACGTGCCCACAAGACGCTGATCTCCCATGAGCCACTGGAAAACCGGAAGTGGCGCTGTGGCTCCAAGTGGTAGAGCGCCAGCCTTGAGCGCCCAGGCCTTAAGTTCAAGCCCCAAGACGGGCAAAAACAAAGAACCTCAACTAGGAGCAAAATATAAAAGAGCAAGCGAGGGTCACCCAGGGACAGCTGCGCACAGGAAGCGCGAGCGAGCGCAGGCGTGGCTCCCGGGAAAGCGCCCGGCTCAGCGCGGAGTCAGAGACAGACAGACAGACAGACGGACGGACAGCCCGCCCAGGGGCCCGGGGATGGCATCGCACAGGGACGCACGCGCAGGCGTCCTGAGCTCCAGCGTTCACTCAGCGAAACAAGCGCCTCCCGGCTCCACACAGCCAGGAGGGCTGTGGACACTGACATGAATCATGGGGGGACGGGGGGAGGTTTACAGAATGCACACGCGCACACACACACACACACACACACAGATAAAATGGATGGATGGAGTGTGTGTGTGTGTGTGTGTGTGTGTGTGTGTGTGTTGGTCCTGGATGGATGATGGTGGATGGATGGAAAAGATGGGTAGATGGATGGGTGGGTGTATGGATGATGGATGGGTAGGGGGAGGGATGGGTGGAGAATGGATAGATGGATGGGTGGATGGGGTAGGTAGGTGGATGGGTAGATGGATGAATGGGTGAATGGGTGGGTAGATGGATGAATGGATGGATGGATAATGGATAGATGGATGGGTGGATGGATGAATGGGTGGGTAAATGGATGGATGGATGGACAGGTAGATGGATGGGTAGATGGATGGAGGGATGGGTGGATGAGGTAGATGGGTGGATGAGGTGGGTAGGTGGATGGGTGGATGGATGACTGGGTAGGTAGGTAGATGGATGGATGGATGGATGGATGGATAGATGCATGGATGGATGCATGGGTAGATGGATGGGTGGAGAATGGATAGCTGGAAGGGTGGATGGGATGGGTGGGTGGGTGGGTAGGTGGATGGGTGGATGGATGACTGGGTGGATGGCAGCCCAGAGACCGCATCACCCTTGAACTGTACAACGGGTTCCGATGGAAAAGGATTATGCAGACAAAAAGAATCGTGGGGTTCAGGGGTGGAGCGCTTTGCAGGGCACGTGCACTTTGGGCTCAGTCTCCAACAGAGTCGGAGGATCAAAGATATTCTCCAGGCTGGCCCTGGGTTCGATTCCTCAGTGCTACACACACAGAAAAAGCCGGAAGTGGAGCTGTGGCCCAAGGGGGTAGAGCACTAGCCTTGAGCAAAAGAAGCTCAGGGACAGCACCAGGCCCCAAGTTCAATGACTAAAAGATAGATCAATAGAGAGAGAGAGAGAGAGAGAGAGAGAGAGAGAGAGAGAGAGAGAGAGAGATTGATCTTCTCCATGTCTACAAAGTAGTATTTATCAAGCACTTACTAAGTAGTTGGAAAGTAGTTACTAAGTAGTTAGAATGTTAATTGTCACTAGGCATGTACAAGGTAACATTTGCCAATCTATACCATGCTTTTTGTTTGCTTGATTTTGCCAGTCATAGGGCTTGAACCTGGGGCCTGGGCGCTGTCCCTCAGCTCTTCAGCTCAAGGCGAGCGCTCTACCACTTGAGCCACAGCGCCACTTGTGGTTTTCGGGGAGTCTCATGGACTTTCCTGCCCAAGCTGGCTTTGACCACGATCCTTAGATCACAGAGTAGCTGGGATTGCAGGCAGGTGTGAGCAACTTAGGCTCCTTCTTGTGACAAATGAGAGGATCTTGCAAGCTAGATGTTGCTGGTTCTATTTTTTTTTTTTTTTTGGTCAGTCGTGGGGCCTGAACTCAGGGCCTGGGCGCTGTCCCTCAACTCTTCAGCTCAAGGCTAGCGCTCTACCACTTGAGCCACAGCACCACTTCCGGCTTTTTCTGCTTATGGGGTGCTGAGGAATCGAACCCAGGGCCTCAGGCATGCAAGGCAAGCGCTCTACCACTGAGCCACCTTCCCAGCCCCTGGGACTATTCTTACAGATGCACAAGTGAACTCAGGTTCTGTGTAGTCCAGCAAAATGAAGTTGCGAGGCAAATGTCAACTCTGCTTTCCTAATGCTCTCCCCTAAAAGAATGACTGATGACGATACACTGGCTCCTGCAGGGTAAGAAGTGTCAAAAAATAAGCATGGAACGCAGGGGATGATGATCAGAGAGGAAAAAAGGCAGAAGAAAAATGAAGAAACTGATGACTCAATGCAGCTGAACTGCTCCAAGGATAAAGCCTGTGGCTCAATTAAGATGTTCAAGCAGAGCCGGTGCCGGTGACTCACGCCTGGAGTCCTGGCTACTCAGGAAGCTGAGATCTAAGGATCAAGGCTTAAAAGCATTTGGGTGTGGGACTTGAACTCAGAGCCTAGGCACAGGTGCAGGCCCAGGTACATGAGATCTCCAATGAGCCACCAGCAAACCGGAAGTGGCGCTGTGGCTCAAGGGGTAGAGCGCTCACCTTGAGCTGAAGAGCTGAGGGACAGCACCTAGGCCCAGAGTTCAAGCGCCCAGGCTCGCATTAAAAAACAAACAAACAAAAACTATATAGCTGTTAACTATCCAAGATTCATGCTCATAGCTCTTAACACAAATACAGTAAGTTCTCTTCTCAGTCACTGGATGACGAAGCTGTCAGGCCCTACAGAGAAAATGCTGCCTGAACTCCAGAGGGAAAAGTAAATTAGGAAGAGAGGGAGGGAGGAAAATCCTATGTAATCAGGGCTGGAGAGGTAGTTCTATAGTACAGCCCTTCCCCTGGGTTAGATCATCAGCTCAGGGGGACAGGGACACTCAGGAAAGAAAAGATAACAAAAGCAAACATCCCAGATAAACACTGGAAAGCATGACTCTACCTTTGCCCTCTGGAAAAAACAAAAAACTGAACACGGATCAGACGCTGGTGGCTCCTGCCTGTCACCCTAGCTACTCAGGAGGCTGAGATCTGAGGATCGAGGTTTGAAGCCAGCCCGGGCAGGAAAGTCCATGAGACTCTGATCTCCAATGAACCACCAGAAAACTGGGTGATAGAGTGCTAGCCTTGAGCAAAAGAGCTCAGGGATGGCACCAAGGCCCCAAGTTCAAGCCCCATGACTGGAAAAAAAAAAGGGGGGGGGATGGGGGATTGTCAACGTCTAGTGCGCTGGGGTCCCTGGGTAAGGGTCATGAAATCACCAGGACACAGGGGATGCAGCGTGCAAACAGCAATTGCCACTGCATGCTGTGCTTTATTGTTAGTGGGTATTTAAAGACAAGCAAGCATGATCTTTGCCACCATTTGGTCAGAAGACATTCACACAAAAAATTTCAACAGATACATTTTTACTTAACCTATGAGACAATGTCTTGGTATATTATTATCTAAACTATTTTAGAGCAAGCTCAAACCACTTCTCCAATCTCAGGAAAATGCTTGACTGGTTGTTCATCTATGTTTAAGCAAGCAGAAGAGATACTACCTCAGCTCCCAGGAGTCTGTGACATGTGTTTTGAGATAGGGAGAGAGAACATTTTCCCTCTCCAGCCTGGCGTTGCAAGAGCTTTCCTAATCCCAAACACAGTCCTCAGATAATCCTGAGGCTGGAGCCTGCATCATTCTGCCCGCTCAACATAGACCCGGAGTCTTCACAGGGGATAATAGAAAGAGATTAAGTCGGATCAAACAGTAGCCAGCAACACAAGAAATATCCAGGATTGGGAAGGTGGCTCAGTGGTACAGTGCTCGCCTTGCATGCATGAGGCCCTGGGCTGGATTTCTCAGCACCACATAAACAGAAAAGGCTGGAAGTGGTGCTGTGGCTCAAGTGGTAGAGAGCCAGCCTTGAGCTGAAGAACAACAAAGAAATTCAGCATGTGTGTGGTGTCTATGTGTAACTGTGTAATTGTGTACAACATGCATGAAATGTGTGCATGTGTAGGCATGAATGTGAAAGGTTGTGTGTGTGCATGTGAGTGGTTGTGAGCATGTGTTGCACTGTATGAGTGTACGTGTGTACGAATGTGGACAGTTGTGCGTGCACTGCACCAATATCTGCATGGACGTGTGCACGCATGTGTGTGAAGGCGCGTGCACAGCCAGAGTGTGCATGTGCGTGTGTATGAATGTGAGTGTGAGTGGTGGTGAGCACGCATGTGCACTGCATGAGTGTGTGCATGCATGTGGACAGCTGTGCGTGCACTGCATCAGTGTCTGTGCACGCATGTGTGAAGGCGCGTGCACAGCCGGAGTGTGCATGTGCGTGTGAATGTGAGTGCTTGTGAGTGTACGTGCGCGGTGTGTGCATTGCACCAGTGTCTGTGCATGGTGTGGAGGCGCGTGCACAGCCGGAGTGTGCATGTGCGTGTGTGTGTGAATGTGAGTGGTGGTGAGCACGTGTGTGCACGGCATGAGTGTACGTGCACGGTGCGTGCATTGCACCAGTGTCTGTGCATGGGCGTGTGCATGCATGTGTGTGATGGCGCGTGCACAGCCGGTGTGCACTGCACTGTGTGTGTGTGCACTGCACTGTGTGCGTGTGTGTGCGTGTGCACTGCACTGTGTGCGTGTGTGCGTGTGCACTGCACTGTGCGTGTGCATGTGCATTGCACTGTGTGCGTGTGTGTGCGTGTGCATTGCACTGTGTGCGTGTGCATTGCACTGTGTGCGTGCGTGTGCATTGCACTGTGTGCGTGTGCATTGCACTGTGCGTGTGCGTTGCACTGTGTGCGTGTGTGTGCGTGTGCATTGCACTGTGTGCGTGTGTGCGTGTGCATTGCACTGTGTGCATGTGTGCGTGTGCATTGCACTGTGTGCGTGTGCATTGCACTGTGTGCATGTGTGCGTGTGCATTGCACTGTGTGCGTGTGCATTGCACTGTGTGCGTGTGTGTGCGTGTGCATTGCACTGTGTGCGTGTGTGTGCGTGTGCACTGCACTGTGTGCGCGCGTGTGCATTGCACTGTGTGTGTGCGTGTGCATCGCACTGTGTGCGTGTGCATTGCACTGTGTGCATGTGTGCGTGTGCATTGCACTGTGTGCATGTGTGCGTGTGCATTGCACTGTGTGCGTGTGCATTGCACTGTGTGCGTGTGTGTGCGTGTGCATTGCACTGTGTGCGTGTGTGTGCGTGTGCACTGCACTGTGTGCGCGCGTGTGCATTGCACTGTGTGTGTGCGTGTGCATCGCACTGTGTGCGTGTGCATTGCACTGTGTGCGTGTGTGTGCGTGTGTATTGCACTGTGTGCGTGTGTGTGCGTGTGCATTGCACTGTGTGCGTGTGCATTGCACTGTGTGCATGTGTGCGTGTGCATTGCACTGTGTGCGTGTGCATTGCACTGTGTGCGTGTGTGTGCGTGTGCATTGCACTGTGTGCGTGTGTGTGCGTGTGCATTGCACTGTGTGCGTGTGTGTGCGTGTGCATTGCACTGTGTGCGTGTGTGTGCGTGTGCATTGCACTGTGTGTGCGTGTGTATTGCCCTGTGTGCGTGTGTGTGCGTGTGCATTGCACTGTGTGCGTGTGTGTGCGTGTGCATTGCACTGTGTGCGTGTGCATTGCACTGTGTGCGTGTGTGTGCGTGTGTATTGCACTGTGTGCGTGTGTGTGCGTGTGCATTGCACTGGGGGGGTTGCGCAGGGGTGGGGCCGTGCGCGCGCGCGGCTGTGCAGCCCGCGGGGGCGGGGCGCGGTGGGCGCGCGCCCGCGCATGCGCGCTCGGGCCGGGCGGGGGGCGCGGGCCGGGCGGGGGCCGCGGCGCGGCGCGGGCCGGGCGGTACCTGTAGCCGCGGTTGGAGGCCCGCGGCGGGATCCGGTAGACGCTGACGTCCGGCTTCACGCACAGCACCGACTCGTACTCGGACTCGGTGGCCATGGCGCTGCGCTGGCTGCGCCGCGGAGAGGAGGAGAGCGGCGGGCGGCGGGCGGCGGGGGCAGGCGCCGCGGCGTCACGCGCGGTGACGTGCGCGCCGCCGGCCGCTTCCGGCGCCGTCACTTCCGCTCGGCCGCGCGGCAGCCATTCAGCTCTTCCGTGACGGGAGGGGTGGGCGGAGCTAAGGGAACCATATTGGAACCGGGAAGCGCTGAAGCCGCCCCGGCCGCCATCTTAAGTATTGGCAAAGACGTCATCCGGGTGGTGGAGCGGCGCGGCGCCGCGGGGGAGGCCGGGAGGCGGCCGGGGGCCTGGCGGAGGGGACCGTCGTGTGTGCGCATGCGTCCTGAGCTGGGGGGGGCGGGGACAGGAGACATGGCGGGGAAGGGACGGTCTGCACGGCCTGGCGCACGCCATGGCCATCCTCCTCCATCAGCCCTGTAACACACCAATTGTGTCTTGTTCTGTGTCTCTGTCGGCCCCGGGGCTTGAGCTCGGGGCCTGGGCGCTGTCCCTCAGCTCCTCAGCTCCAGGCGGGCGCTCTACCACCTGAGCCACGGCGCCAGCTCTGGTTTTTGCTGGTTCCTGGGAGATCAGAGTCTCCTGGACTTCCCTGCCCAGGCTGGCCTCGAACCCCGATCCTCAGCTCTCAGCCTCCTGAGTGGGATGACAGGCGGGAGCCAGCGCCAGCTACTAATTTAAAAGAAAAAAATAAGAAAGGATGGGGGCAAAGGCAAGGTTTTAAGATATCTATTTATGCACTATTCCGCAGCTCAGCCCTGTGCAGCTCTTTGTTTCTAGAAATTCAAAACAGGAAGGAACCGCATAAATTCCGCCAGCATTCATCCACACGTCACCACACTATAAATAAAAAAGGAACTGCTGCCAGCCCTCACGCAGACCACGGCCTGCAAATGTCCACTCTCGTTGGCTTCCTGGACGGGGCTGCAACTTCGTGTGCGCTAGTGCCCGGCTCCATCTCCAGCACCTCAAAAATAAGAATACCCGTTTCCTGGGCCGAGTGCGGTGGCTCCCGCCTGTCATCCCAGCTGCTCAGGAGGCTGAGATCTGAGGATCACGGTTCAAAGCCAGCTTGAGCAAGAAAGTCTCAGAGACTTTTTTTTTTTTTTTTTGGCCAGTCCTGGGGTTTGAACTCAGGGCCTGGGTGCTGTCCCTGAGCTCTTCAGCTCAAGGCGGGCGCTCTACCACTTGAGCCACAGCTCCACTTCTGGCTTTTTCTGTGTATGTGGTACTGAGAACTCGAACCCAGGGCCTCATGCATGCTAGGCGAGCGCTCTACCACTGAGCCACCTGCCCAGACCTAACAAGACTCATAGTCCAATGAACCACCAAAAAAGCCAGAAGTGGAGCTGTGATTCAAGTGGTAGAGCGCCCACCTTGAGCACAAAATCTGAGGGACAGCACCCAGGCTGAGTTCAAACCCCAGACTGTCACCAAAAATAATAATAATAATAGTAATAATAGACAAGACAGGGACAAGTCAAAGCTAACTAAATTAAAAACAAAACACAAGCAAACAAAAACGTCTTCAGCCAGGTGCCGGTGGCTCCCGCCTACTTAGGAGGCTGAGATCTGAGGATCACGGTTCGAGGCCAGCCCGGGCAGGAAAGTCCAGGAGACTCTGACCTCCAAGGAACCAGCAGAAAACCAGAAGTGAAACTGTGGCTCAACATGGAAGATTTATGTAATGATGTGAGTGAGCACAGGGACAGCGCCCGGGTCCCGAGCTCAGGCCTGTGACCAGCAAAACAGAAAGAGAGAGATTTTGGTCAGGATGCAGTGAGTCACCCCTGCAGTCCCGTCACCGAGGCGTTGAAGTTGGAGAAAAGTTTCATCTTCAAAATCATCGAGGGGGGAAAAAAAGCTGGGCACCGGTAGCTCCCGCCTATAATCCCGGCTCTGCAGGAGGCTCAAAGCTGAAGACTGAGGTTTGAAGAAAACTCCTTCACGTTCCCATCTCCAATGAACCAGCAAAAGAAAAGTTTTAAAAGCCAGAAGTGGCGCTGTGGTTCAAGGGGTAGAGCGCCAGCCTGGAGCTGAAGAGCTGAGGGACAGCGCCCAGGTCCTGAGTTCAAGTCCCGGGACTGACAAAACAAAAAGAAGAGAAAGAAGAAGGAAGAAAGGGAGGGAGGGAGGAAGGGGAGGGAGGGGAGGGAGGGGAGGGAGGGGAGGGAGGGTTCTGGTGGTGTCTGGTGCGTGTTTGTGCAGCAGGGCGGCTCTGGATTGAGGGAGGCCCGGCCTCCTCCAGCCTCCCCGGGCCTCCTCGGGCCTCGCAGCAAAGCGGCGGCCTGTCTGCTGTGCTATTAGTTGTGCAAGGCCAGCCTGGGCCGGCTCGATGTTATCTGCTGCTCCGTGCACTTCCTGCCTGCGGCTGAGCATTTCACTTTGGTCTTCCGTGTTCTCGGGTGTAGAGTATTCCCTTCCCGTCCCCAGAGCTTCTGCTTTGGTGTGTGTGTGTGTGTGTGTGTGTGTGTGTGTGTCCTGGGATTTGAACTCAGAGCCTGGGAGCAGCCCCTTAGCTTTTCTTTTCTCAACGCTGGTGCTTTCCCCCTTGAGCCACACCTCCACTTCCAGCTTTGTTTTGGACACAAGAGCCTTTTCTGCCCGGATGGACTTCAGACCACGGTCCTCACAGCTCAGCCTTCCACATAGCTGGGATTCCAGGCGTGAGCTACATAGCTGGTGGGGGAATCCTCTATCACACATCACAAGCAGCAGGAAATCACCTTTTGTCTCCCACGCTATTTCCAGAAGGACTAGAAGAATCTAGAGGCCTGGGGCTACTCTTTATGCTCCAAACCTTCAGCTCCTGCCACCAGCCAGCTGCTGTGAATCCTATAATTATCTAAGGACTCGCACAAATCTTATCTCTATGGTGAAATTTTCCAGGTTTCCCTCCTACCTCCATGTCTTGACTTCATATGTTTTCCTATTTTTGTTGGTGGTGGTAGTTGTGGGGCTTGAACTCAGGGCCTGGGCGCTGTCCCTCAGCTCTTCAGCTCCAGGCTGGTGCTCTACCCCTTGAGCCACAGTGCCACTTCTGGTTTTCCGGTGGTTCATTGGAGATCAGAGTCTCCTGGACTTTCTAGCCAAGGCTGGCTTTGAACCACCATCCTCAGATTTCAGCTTTTCCGGAGCTGGGATTCCAGGCATGCGCCACAGCACGCGGCTCTGGACTTCCTATGACTTCTCCTGGGACCAAAATAGAAGCGACACTCTCAGGGGCTTGTTGTGCAGAAACTTCTCCTCCCCCTTCCTCCCCACCCCCTCACTCCTCATCCAACTGTGAGCCCGAAGAGAAAGTTCCATGACTTCCAAACTCCACCTATCTGCTCTACTGGTTTTCCTGTGAAAGTCAACTTAAAAAAAAAAGAAAGAAAATGACTCACGGGCTCGCTGGCTTCTGGTCAGAAAAGGGGAAGAAAGGAGGAAGTGGTCGGAAACACAGAGATAAACTGTGACTTCATTGTAGCCAGCCAAGCAGAGACGCAGGAACAATCCAGAGAAAGCCGGGCCTTTTCTTGAGAGGGGGTAAGAAAAATCCAGATATTTCTGATCCCTTCCTTGCAGACAGAAGACTTTGGCAACCACCATCTTCCCTTTCCATTCTTATTCCTTCCCTGGCTTTTCTTTTTCTTTTCTTATACTTATGGCTACCTTCTTTTCTGTCTTTTCCTTTGGTGATTCTTGGGAATGTCTTGAATGGAGGGGGGGGAAACCATCTGGATTTGTTCTTTGTGTTTTGTGGCTTTGCTTTTCACATCATTTGTGCTCACTTTCAAGCCAGCTGTGTGGCTTCATTTCTGGATTCTTCTCTCCTCCGTTGGTTTTGTGTTTGCAGATCTTTGATCTGAGCCCCCGTGCAGGTCAAGTGTCACTCCGTTTCTTTTTCTCTCTCTCTTTGATTTCCTTTTTCTTTGCCTGTCTTGGGGCTGAAGTTTCCAAGCTCCTGAGTTTTTGCTTTTGTTTTGGTCTCCGCAAAGTCAGAGAAAAGTCATAGCCGGGCAGGGTAGCTCCCGCCTGGAATCCCAGCTCCTCTGGAGGCTGAGATCTGAGGATCGTGGTTCAAAGCCAGCCCCAGGCAGGAAAGTCCAGGGGAACTCCTATCTCCAAGGACCCAGCAAAAAGCCAGAAGTGGCGCTGGGGCTAGGTAAGAGTTTTGAGTTTGTCCCTCAGTGTTTGCACGGAAGGTTGGTGCTCTACCAATTGAGCCATACAGCTCCTGAGCCAGCTTCTTGGTGGTTCATTATGGGTAACTGTCTCGGACTTTCCTGTCCAGCTGGCTGTGAACCACAATCTTCAGATCTCCGTCTCCTGAGTGGCTGGGATTACAGGCGTGTGCTACCAGCACCTGCCTTTCCTTCTGAGTATCTCTTGTTTTGTACTGCTTTCCGTCCTTAATGTTTGACTCTAGGATCCTTTTTTTTTTTTTTTTCTTTCCTGATCAGAGATGAATTTTCGTTTCAGGATGCTCTTTCTCTTTTTAATTACTGCTGCAGCATTCTGGAGTCGGACTGTGAGAAATCTTGGATCTACTGTCTTTGTCTGAGCAGAATTATTGGTTTGCTTATTTGCTAATAGGCATCTACTTATTTCTTTCTTTGGGTGTTTAGTGGCGGTGCTGAGGATTGAACCAAGTTTCTCCTGCACGCTAGGCAAGCATCTACCCTTTCACCTGACCCTTAGACTTTAATAATCTTAAATATCATTATATGAATGTTAAATGTCAAGGGTATTTTTGTTTTGTGCCAGTCCTGGGGTTTGAACTCAGGGCCTGGCGCTGTCCCTGAGCTGCTTTGGCTCCAGGCTGGCGCTCTACCACTTGAGCCACAGCGCCACTTCCAGCTTTTTTCCTGTGTCTGTGGTGCTGAGGATTCGAACCCAGGGCTTCATGCATGCGAGGCGAGCGCTCTGCCCCTGAGCCACCTGCCCGGTTCTTCAGAGTATTTTTCAGCCAACACCTGGAGACATGTGAAGAAACATCGAAGCCCTCAGGTCCCGGAATGACTTTGTTTTTTTTTTTTTTCCTTATTCAGTCTTTGTTGATTTTGTCTTCCCTCGGTGAAAATCCTGAGGCAACCGCTTTGCCCAGATTTCCTGGGGAAGGCTCAGGAAAACAAGACATGGGAGGGGAAAAAAGCTGCTTCTCACAGCCAAGAGGATGAGAAAGGCCAGCATCTGTTAAAAGGACCCCATAGCAAGCCGGGCACCGGTGCGCACACCTGTCATCCCAGCCACTCAGGAGGCTGAGGCCTGAGGATCGCGGTTGGAGGCCAGCCCGGAAAAGTCCGTGAGACTCTCTATCTGCAGGAAACCACTGGGAAAATCGGCAGTGGCGCTGTGGCTCAAGGGGTAGAGCACCTGCCTTGAGCTGAAAGAGCGCAGGGTCAGCGCCCAGGCCACGAGTTCGAGACCCACGACTGACTAAAAAATAAAGCATGGCCGAGGAGAAGAGCTGCTGCTTCAGAGGAGAGTTCCTGGCGTACCCAGAGATGGGGTTCCCCCCAAACACGGCGCCCAGCCCACCCAGAAGCCGGGCACCCCGACTGCGGCCGCTCCAGCCCCGATAGACTGGGAGGCTGTGTCCGTGGCCCTTGATGCCGCCGGTTTGGAGCAAGCATACATTTTCAGGGGTTTGGGGGGCCTGCGGGGGGCCATGAGAGTTGCTCCCAGGGCAGAGAAGACAGAGAGGGGCAAGGGGGGCCCCAAAATGACTTTTAAGTCCTACCTTGTGTGTATATTTATATATATATAGTCACTCGTGGGGCTTGAACTCAGGGCCTGGGTGCTGTCCCTCAGCTCTTCAGCTCAAGGCGGGCGCTCTACCTCTTGAGCCACGGCACCATGTCGGGTTTTCTGGTGGTTCATGGAAGATCAGAGTCTCCCAGCCCTTCCTGCCCGGGCTGGCCTTGAACTGCGATCCTCAGATCTCAGCCTCCTGAGTGGCTGGGATGCCAGGCGGGAGCCACCATGCTGGTTAGGTGTCAAGTTTGACTATAGCAATCGAAGCTGAGACCAGAAGGGTCGGGGTGGTGTCTGGTAGGAAGAGCCAGGGCACAGGAAAAGCGTTTCTTCTTCTTTTTGAATTGTTGACTCGCTGCTTTTAACTTCTGCTGAGCTTGGGGTTGGAGCTGCGACCGTTGAGATCAGCAGATTAGTGGGGATGCAGCTGAATCTCTATTCAAAGCCACGGAACGTGTGATCCGAGCCAGGAAGACGGTTAAGGAGAAGTTCAGAGGGGCTGAGGATTAGAATGGATAAGAATTGGAAGGCGACGGGCTGGGCAGGTGGCTCAGTGGTAAAGCGCTCGCCTCGCATGCATGAGGCCCTGGGTTCGATTCCTCAGCACCACATGTGCAGAAAAAGCCAGAAGTGGTGCTGTGGCTCAAGTGGTAGAGCGCCAGCCTTGAGCCAAAGAAGCTCAGGGACAGCGCCCAGGCCCTGAGTTCAAGGCCCAGGACTGATAAAAAAAAAATTGGAGTGTGTGTGTGTGTGTGTGTGTGTGTGTGTGTGTGTGTGTGTGTGTGTGCGCGCGCGCATGCTGGTCCTGGGCTTGAACTCGTGCTGGTCCTGGGCTTGAACTCAGGGCTTGGGTGCTGAACCTGAGTTTTTTTTCCCTCCAAGCTGGTGCTCTACCACTTGAGTCACAGCTCCACTCCTGGTTTTTGCTGATGAATCAGAGATCAGAGTCTCACGGCGTCTCCTGCCCGGGCTGGCTTTGAACCGCGATCCTCCGATCTCAGCCTCCTGAGGAGCTGGGATGACGGGCGGGAGCCACCAGCGCCAGGCTGGAATGGATGTTTTCAATTTGTTCCAAACGGCATCGGAAAAGGAAACGACGTGTGTGGATGACTCAGTAGGCTTTGATCTCTGGAGCCCTGGGTTCTGGAGC
The DNA here is from genome assembly GCF_024711535.1 of Dipodomys merriami. NCBI lineage: Eukaryota > Metazoa > Chordata > Mammalia > Rodentia > Heteromyidae > Dipodomys > Dipodomys merriami. The sequence continues at coordinate 988,666 of NW_027204993.1, read as the reverse complement.
TTTCTATCCCGAGGCCAAGGCCTGTGAAACAGGATGTTATTTATTTTCGTTTGTGTCTGCACTGGGGCTTGAACTCAGGGTCTGGTGTTTGTCTCTGGGCTTTTCCCTCCGCTCCAGGCTGTTCTCCGACCATCCAAGCTGCGTCTGCACTTCTGACCTGTGGTTGTGGTTGTGGTTGTGGCCGGCTGGGTTGCTCGTGGAACTCTCTGGGCTCTTTCCCCGCGGTTGGGCCACCAGCCGCAGCCCTTTCGGGGTGGCCGGGACTACAGGCATGCGCTACGCAGCCCCGCTCCCGTCCCAACCGTCTCCCGTCCTGTTTTGCTTCTAGAACGGAGAGGTGGCCGCAGCATGGAGTTCAACCACACGGACTGGAGCCACGACCCCCAGCAGGCTGCGTTCAGCCCCGTGATGATCGCGTCCATGGTCATCCTGGGGCTCACGTGTTTGCTGGGCCTGCCCGGGAACGGGCTGGTGCTGTGGGTGGCTGGTTTTAAGATGCGGCGGACGGTGAACACCGTGTGGTTTTTGCACCTCACGCTGGCCGACCTCCTGTGCTGCCTGTCCCTGCCCTTCAACCTGGCCTACGTCCTCCAGGGCCGCTGGCCCTTCGGCTGGCTCCTGTGCAAGCTCATCCCGTCCGCCGTCATCTTGAACATGTTCGCCAGCGTCTTCCTGCTCACCGCCATCAGCATCGACCGCTGCCTCGTGGTCCTGAAACCCATCTGGTGTCAGAACCACCGCCGGGTGGGGACGGCCCGGGCCGTGTGCGGGTGCATCTGGGCCCTGGCTTTCCTCCTGTGCGTGCCCGTGTTCCTCTACCGTGACACGTTCATGGAGGACCAGCAGGAGGTGTGTGGCTACAACTACGCTGTCTTCGATTCCGTGCATCCCGCCTACCCAATGCCCTTCCCGGACAGCGAATCTCTGGATCACCTGGCGGTGGACAGCGAATCTCTGGATCCCATGTTCAACGGGTCCACAGATTCCAACCGTCTCCCCCCCATCCGGCTCCTCCCTGACCAAGAGGAGGCTTTGCTGTCTCCCAATGCCCTGGACGAGTATCCCTACCTGCCCGACTACGTCTTTGGGGGGCTGTTCGGGGACGAGGTCCCCACGGAGCTGGTGGTCATCACGCTCACCAGGCTGGTGCTGGGCTTTGCGCTGCCCGCCGTCATCATGGTGGCCTGCTACAGCACCGTGGTGATCAGGACGAGACGCAGCGTCTTCTCCACGTGTCCCAAGAAGACGTTCAAGGTCGCCGTGGTCATCGTGGTCGTCTTCCTGGCCTGCTGGGTGCCCTACCACGTGGTGGGGGTGCTGTTCCTGTTCAGCGAGGCCGACCTGCCCGACAGGGGGGCCCTGCTGGCCTGGGATCTCTTCTCCGTGGCTCTGGCCTCGGCCAACAGCTGCTTCAACCCCTTCCTCTACGCCTTCCTGGGGAAAAGCTTCAGGAAGAAGGCGCGCCAGTCGCTGCGGGGGATCCTGGAGGCGGCCTTCAGCGAGGACCTCACTCCGTCCACCAGCGCCTCCCAGCCCCGAGCCAGCCTGAGCACCGGCGTGTGAGCCCCGCCGGGCCCGGACCGACCCGTGCCGCCGCGCACGCCTGTAATCCCGGCTCGTGCTGAGATCACAGGATCACCCCACACACACACACACACACACACACGCACCCCATGATGGAATCCACGCCCCGCACAAGGAGCAGGGCCGTGAGACTCTCAGCCAGCACCCCCCGAAAAACCAGCACCAAAAGCCAGCCGTCGAAGGAAGGGCTGGTTCACGTGGCCAAGCGCCCAGCCGGCCTGGAGGGCCTGGAGTTCCGGCACGAGGGAAAGAAGGGAAGGAAGGAAGGAGGGAGAGAGACGGGGAGGGAGGGGAGGAAAGAAGGAACGGGGAGGGAGCCAAAACCGGACCCCGAGGCCAGAGACTAATTGAGGTGGCAGCCTAGCCTGGAAACATCTTAGAGATGCAGTCTCGAGCCAGGCCTGCCGGGGGAACATGGCTGCCTGCCGTTGGTTTGTAGGAGTGTGTATGAAGTCGGGGCTCGGGGCCTCTGATCCCCAGACCTCAGCCTTCCCAGCTACTCAGACCCCAAACCCCAACACACGGGAGACGCCAGCGCCCAGGGCCAACACGTTTCTCAGGCACGGGGCTCCCGTGGCTGGCGGAGGGCCGGAGTTTATACAGCTACCGCTCCCCTGTTTGTCCGTGATCGGTGAATAAATGCTTTCGTCTTCTCCCGCTTTTCCTTGCAGGACTCAGGATTTGTGAACTGGTTTGGGGGGGGGGTGTCAGTCCTTGAACTCGGGGCCTGGGCGCTGTCCCTGAGCTTTCTCACTCAATCAAGGCTGGCGCTCTACCACGTGAACCACAGCGCCACTTCTGCCATTTTGTTGCTTCCTTGGAGATCAAGAGTCTCACAGACTTTCCTGCCCGGGCTGGCTTTGAACCCTGACCCTCGGATCCCTGATCTGAGGAGGAGCTGGATGGGTGGAGGTGGTTGGTTGGAATCCGTGGACCCGCTGAACATGTGATCCGGAGATTCGCTGTCCACCACCAGGTGATCCTGAGATTCACTGTCTGAGAACAGATCCCTGATCGGAGGATCAGGGTTCAAAGCCAGCCCGGGCAGGGAAGTCTGTGAGATTCTTTTACCTCCAATTGACCAGCAAAAAGTTGTGGCTCAAGTGGTAGAGCACCAATCTTGAGTAAAACAAGAAAGCCACTGGGTGCCAGTGCCAGTGAGACTCTGATCTCCAATTACCTACCAGAAAACCGGAAGTGGCGCTGTGGCTCAAGGGGTAGAGCGCCAGCCTGGAGCTGAAGAGCTGAGGGACAGCGCCCAGGCTGTGAGTTCAAGTCCCACCACTGGTGGAAAAGTAGTAACTAAATAAATAGATAAATAAAAGGAGGAAAGAAAAAACAGCAGAGACCACCCAGCTGGGAAGGCTTGTTTCTTTCTTCTTTTTATTAAGAAAGCATGCAAAAACAAACCAACAAAATCCCACACGGCTCCCAGCCTGCGCGCTCGCAAAGCATCCTGGGTAGAAGGCAGGTGTCAGCCGTCGCAGTGGATGTAGAGTGGAAAGTAGCCCGGGGCCGATGGGCTGAGACCAGACCCCTAGACCTTGCCTTGACCAGACTTCACCCGACCCGGCCCAAACCCGGGTGGATGTGAATAAGCCAACAAGAAGGTGTAGGCAGAGACCCGTGGCGCACGCCTGTAATCCCGGCCACTCAGGAGGCTGAGAGCTGAGGATCGCGGTTCAAGGCCGGCCCGGGGAGGAAAAGTCCATGAGACTCTGATCTCCCAGGAACCGCCCGAAAACCGGACATGGCGCTGTGGCTCAAGGGGTAGAGCGTCCGCCTTGAGCTGAGGGACAGCGCCCAGGCCGCGAGTTCGAGCCCCACGACCGACACCAAGGAAAATCAACAATAATAACAAAACAGTATGCCCTAGCTCCACCCCATGAGCACAGCGCGAGGTTCTGTGCTCGGCCCGAGTTCTGTGGGGTTTCTGTTCGTTTTTTCTTACAAAAGACTCAAAGAAATAAAGTGCTTCTTTCGCTCAGCTGCCCGCTCCAACCCCCGCCATCTCTGCCTCTCCCCGCGCTCCCGCAGAATCCTTTGCCAGCCACAGGGCAGAGGGGGCCCGGGGGAGAGAAGCAGGGGGGCGGGGGGCCGTGAGGACTGACACACAGTGGCCCCGTGGGCAGTCGGTGGCGTGAACATGGAAGGAGGGTTGGGCGCGGTGGCGCCCGCCTGGCATCCCAGCCACTCGGGAGGCTGAGGTCTGAGGATCGCGGTTCAAGGCCAGCCTTAGGCAGGAAAAGTCCGGCGGACTCTGATCTCCACTGAACCAGCAGGAGTGGAGGCTGGGCTCAGTTGGTAGAGCACCAACCTGGGGAAGGAAAGGAAGGAAGGAAGGAAGGAAGGAAGGAAGGAAGGATCTATGGGACAGCACCCAGGCCAGGCCCTGAGTTCGAGCCACCAAAAGCAAACGAACAAAAAACCCAGCTGACCCGGTACTGACCAGAGGTGTTCATGCACCAACTAAAACCAACTCCACCTCTTCAGATCATGAGCTAGGGCCGGGCCCGGTGGCTCACGCCTGTAATCCCGGCTAGGCTATGTGGATGGCAGTTGAAAGCTAGCCTGGCCTTGGAAAGCCCGGCAGACTCTTATCTCCTATGAACTGGCAAAAATCAGGAGGGGAGGTGTGGCTCAAGTGGTAGAGCGCCAACCTTGAGGAGGAAAAAAAAATAAGAAGAAGGCACGGGGGTGGGGCGTAAGGCCCAGGAGCAACACACACACACGAAAAAAAGAAAATTAAAGAAGAAAACCACAGGAGAGGAAAGAGGGAGGGGCAGGGGAGGGAGGAGAGGGGAAGTGGAGAGAAGGGGAAGGAACGAGAAGGGATCTGGGGAGAGAGGATCTGAGAGGCAGGGTGCAGAGCAAAGGGACGGCGCTAAGAATACACCTGAACCCCGAACCCCGTCTCCCGCTGGCCTGCGCCCCTCAACCAAGTCTGGGTTGCTCCTGCCAGTGACAGGCCCGGCGGCCGGGCACCGGTGCGCACGCCTGTAATCCCAGCCGCGCAGGAGGCTGGGATCTGAGGATCGTGCAGTGCTCTGGAGGCCTGATCGTTTTTTTTTTTTCCGTGTTCTTGTTTTGCTTTGCAATTCGCAAAGGCGGACGCTGATGGGCGCTGGTGGGAGGCGTGGGCAGAGATCGTATGGAACCAATTAATTCCTCCTCCTCCTCCTCCTCCAATTAGAAGAATTAAAAACAACCAATAAAAGATCAAAACTTGGGGCCAAAGAGGAAGGAAGCCAGGACAGAGACGGGAAGTCTGGGTTGGTGGCAGCCGGTGGCGGTGATGTCAGGGATCGGGGAGGAACTCAGAACCAAAAGAGAGAGTGTGTGTATGTACAGCGGGAGGAGGGGTGCATTTCTGTCTCCGGGCTCCTGGAGGACGCGTTAGGTGATCAAGTCCCAGTCGAAGTCGTCAGAAATCTCCTCATTCGCGGCGGGGGCCTGGACGGGGGGCCGGGGGACCAGGTGGTGAGCTGAGAGGCGAGAGACACAGAGAATTCAAGGTTGGAGGAAAGCCGAGCACCGCTGCTCACGCCTGTAATCCCAGCCACTCAGAAGGCTGAGATAGGAGGATCGTGGTTCCAGGCCGGCCAGAGCGCCGCCGGCCTTGAATGAGAAAGCTAAGCCAGAGCGGGCGGTCCTGAGTTCGAGACCCAGGACTGGCATCAAATCATTCATTCATTCAAAAAGAATGAATGAAGGAGAAGGGAGCGGGCGGGGAGGCCACTTTCGGGCTCTTACCTGGGCGGCTGTAGCCTGCCGAGTCCTGGGTAGAGACGGGGTACATGGGCGATGGGCCAGGGTAGAGGTGGGGGGGCTGGGGGTGTCCGTACGAGTTCACTGCCAAAGCAAGACAAGAGTTATTTGAAGTTGCGTGCCACGGCGCCCGCCTGTCATCCCAGCCACTCAGGAGGCTGAGAGCTGAGGATCGTGGTTCAAGGCCAGCCCGGACAGGAAAGTCCGTGAGACTCTGATCTCCAAGGAACCACCAGAAAACCGGAAGTGGCGCTGTGGCTCAAGGGGTAGAGCGCCAGCCTGGAGCTGAAGAGCTGAGGGACAGCGCCCAGGCCCTGAGTTCAAATCCCGTGACTGGCACACACACACACAAAAAAAAAGCAGGTTCCTGGAGAGAAGGGTCTTTCTTCTCAATAAAGAAAGGAAGAAACAAAACATGCCCTTCCCCAGTTTTCACATTTCTTTCTCGCACTGTTGTGTGTGTGTCTGTGTGTGTTGGTCCTGGGGCTTGAACTCAGGGCCTGGGCGCTGTCCCTCAGCTCTTCAGCTCCAGGCTGGCGCTCTACCCCTTGAGCCACAGCGCCATGTCTGGTTTTCTGGTGGTTCAGTGGAGATCAGAGTCTCATGGACTTTTCCTGCCCAGGCTGGCTTTGAACCGTGATCCTCAGATCTCAGCCTCCTGAGTCGCTGGGATGACAGGCGTGCGCACCGGTGCCCGGCCACGCACCACTAATGTCCGCCTCTGCGGGAGGGCGGGTTGGCACCTTGGCTCATGGCTGCTCCCTGCTTGCCGCCGGTGAGGGCGCAGGCCTCGGTGCGGGGGGCCGGCGCGGGGGGCCGGTGCGGGCTCTGGGGGGGCAGGTGCCCGGCCTGCGTGAGGAAATGGCTGAGGGAGTCGCACAGGTTGGCGATGTGGTGCTGGTCCAGAGTCCAATTCTTCTGCTCGGCCTGCCGCAGGTTCTCCATCAGTTCTGGAAACACACGAGCGAAGCGAGCTCACCCCGAGAGGCAGGGCGCCCCGAGAACGGCCCCCCTCTCCCTCAGCCGCCCACAGCGGGAAACCACAGCCAGATCTACCAGCCGGGCGTCGGTGCGCACGCCTGCCATCCCAGCCACTCGGGAGGCTGAGATCTGAGGATCGCGGGTCAAGGCCGGCCCGGGCGGGAAAGTCCGAGAGACTCTGATCTCCCACGAACCAGCAAAAAGCCAGAAGTGGCGCTGTGGTTCAAGTGGTAGAGCGCCAGCCTTGAGCTGAAGAGCTGAGGGACAGCGCCCAGGCCCTGAGTTCAAGTCCCAGGACCAGCACGAAAATGTGACTACTAATTAAATAATAGTAACAACATGAAATAATAACTAGCACTTTCCAATTCTCCCTCTCCTCCTCCCTGCTTCTCCTGCTCCCATTTCTCTTCCGCTTGCTCCCCCCCTCTTTCGGCCGGGACTGAGGTTTGAACTCGGGGCCTTTGCCGGCTTTCCTGAGCTTTTTCACTCAAGGCTGGCGTTCTTACCCCCTGAGCCACGGCTCCACGTCCAGCTTTGTTGGAGGTTAAGAGTCTCCTGGACGTTTGAGCCCACGCTGGCTTCCGCGTGGGGTCCTCCATCTCTGCCTCCGGACTGGCCGGGATTACAGGCGTGCGCTACTGGCGCCGGCCCGGATGCTACCTGTGCGGCCCTCACCTGAGAACTGCGACTGCTCGATGCTGGACCAGTTGAGCCGGTTGACCATCTTAAAGCTCTCCTTGAGGGAGTTGAGGCTGGAGCACCAGTCTGGAGGGAAGGCTGCGGAGGGAAAGCCAGCAGTGAGCTGTGGCCCCAGGCAGGGGGGACACTCAAACATGGCGGCCCCTGGATTCACACCAGATTCCTGCACCTCTGCAGGGTGGGCCTCAGCAGCCCAGATTTGTACCCCCGGTGCTGGCGGCTCCCGCCTGTCATCCCAGCTACGCAGGAGGCTGAGAGCTGAGGATCGCAGTTGGAGGCCAGCCAGAGCGGGGAAAGTGCGGGAGACTCTGATCTCCAGTGAAACCCGGCAGTGGCGCCGCGGCTCAGGGGGTAGAGCGCCCGCCTTGAGCTGAAGAGCTGCGGGACGGCGCCGGGGCCCCGAGTTCAAGCCCCAGGACTGGCAGCAAAATCACCAACTGAAGCGACGCGCAGGGGGCCCCGCCTGGGCAGAGCGGCCGCAGGACCTTTGCACCTGCCGACTCACCGAACGCGGGGCTGTGGATGGCGGCGGGGCCCGGCGGCTGCGGCGCTGGCTGCTGGGCGGGGTGCGGCGGGTGGGGATACCCCGGCTGCTGCAGGGAGGCGTGCATGCCCAGCACCCCGGGCGGCCCGTCGGGGTTCGGGGTGTGCAGAGGCGGGGCGGCCGGCACGGCGGGGGCGCCCTGGGCCGGGGCCGGCGTCTGCGGCGGCGGCTGCTGGTACATGTAGTAGTTGTTGGAGGGTGCCATGTCCCCCAGCAGCGACGAGAAGCCTGGGGAGGGGGAGCAAAAACAGAGGAGGGTGAGCGTGGGGGGGATCCCCTCGCCTGGCCGGGGCGGGGAAGCGGCCCAGGGTGGGCTGGGAGGGACCCCCCGCCGCTGGGGAGGCCGAGGCCGGGGGATCCGCGGGGGAGGCCGAGGCCGGGGGATCCGCGGTGGAGGCCGAGGCCGGGGGATCCGCGGTGGAGGCCCGGCCGGGGGATCCGCGGTGGAGGCCGAGGCCGGGGGGGGATCCGCGGTGGAGGCCGAGGCCGGGGGATCCGCGGTGGAGGCCGGGGGATCCGCGGTGGAGGCCCGGCCGGGGGCTGGGGCTGCTCAGGCCCTGGGTTCGCGGCCCCGGCCTGGCCGGATGAGTGAATGAATGAATGAGTGAATGAATGAATGAATGAGTGCACTGACCGTGCTGGGAGGCGGCGGACGAGGACGACTTCTCCAGCATGGACTTGTACAGGTTGCGGAAGGACCAGCTCAGGTCCTGGAAGTTGATCTCGGAGTAGGAGAACTTGAAGTCGGGGTTGGCGGTGTAGAGGGGCGGGCCGCCCTCCGCGCCGCCGCCGCCGCCGCCGTCCCGCCCGCCGCCACCGCCGGGGCCCGGGGCCGCGCCGCCGCTGCTGCCGTCCGCAGACGCCGCCGAGCCCGGCTGCACCTGCGCGGACAGCGGACAGCGCGTCAGCCCGCCCGGCCCCGCCCCCCGGCCCCGCCCCCGGCCCCGCCCCCCCGCGCGCCTCATTCGCTCCCTGCTACCCAATGGCACGGCTTTACCCCTTCCTCCGTTTCTCATTGGTTCTCTGGGTGGGGCTTCATGTCCTTTCCTCATTGGTTCTCTGGGTGGGGCTTCATCTTTTCCTCCATTTCTCATTGGTTCTCAGGGTGGGGCTTCATGTCCTTTTCCCATTGGTTATCTCTGTGGCTTCACCTTTTCCTGCGTTTCTCATTGGCTCTCTGCGTAGCTTCGTCTCCATGTCTCATTGGTTCTGTGTGGCTTCATGTCCTTTTTTCATTGGTTCTGTGTGGTTTCTTGTTCTCTTCTCATTGGCTCTCTGTGTGACTTCATCTGCATTTCTCACTGGCTGTCTGTGCGACTCCATCTCGTTTTCTCATTGGTTCTGTGCGACTCCATCTCGTTTTCTCATTGGTTCTGTGTGGTTTCATGACCTATTCTCATTGGCTCTCTGTGTGACTTCTTCATCTCATTTTCTCATTGGCTCTGTGTGACTGCATCTCATTTTCTCATTGGCTCTGTGTGACTGCATCTCGTTTTCTCATTGGCTCTGTGTGACTCAATCTCGTTTTCTCATTGGCACTGTGTGACTGCATCTCGTTTTCTCATTGGCTCTGTGTGACTGCATCTCGTTTTCTCATTGGCTCTGTGTGACTCCATCTCGTTTTCTCATTGGGTCTCTGCAAGGCACCATCTCCATTTCTCACTGGTTCTCTGCACCTGTCACTGGTTCTCTGCACCTGTCACGGGCTCTGTGTGGTTTCAGTTCTTCTCCACGTCTCTGTTTTTTTTTTTTTTTTTTGTCGGTCGTGGGGCTTGAACTCTGGGCCTGGGCGCTGTCCCTCAGCTCTTCAGCTCAAGGCTGGCGCTCTACCACTTGAGCTACAGCGCCACTTCTGGTTTTCTGGTGGTTTATTGGAGATAGGAGTCTCACGGTCTCTCCTGCCCGGGCTGGCTTTGAACCGCGATCCTCAGATCTCAGCCTCCTGAGTAGCTAGGATTACAGGCGTGAGCCACCAGCGCTCAGCTACGTCTCTGCTTTTCTGTGCGGCTCCATCTCCTCTTCCCACTGGCTCTCCCGCGGTCTCATCTTCTGTCTCTGGGCTCTGTGTGGCTGCAGCCCCTTTTCCCGCTGCTTCTCTGCGTGGCTTCGTGTCCTTTTCTCTTGGTTCTCGGTGTGGCTCCATCTTTTCCCGCGTTTCTCATTGGCTGTGTAGCTTCATCTTCTCCGCTTCTCATTGGTTCTGTGTCACTGCATCTCTTTTTCTGATTGGTTCTCTGTAAGGCATCATCTTCTCCATGTCTCATTGGTCCTCTGTATGACATCACCTTCGTTTCTCATTGGTTCTCTGTATAACTCCATCTCCTTTTCCCATTGGCTCTCCATATGGTTTAATCTCCTCTGTTTCTCATTGGTTCCCTGTGTGGCTTCATCTTCTCCATCTCTCATCGGTTCTTTATGTCTGCCTGTTTGTCTATCTGACCCCACACTGGGACTTAACTCACACTATCACTTGGCTTTTTCGCTCAAGGCTGGTGCTCTACCACTTGAGCCACAGCCCCGCTGCAGGCTTTTTAGTGGTTCGTTGGAGATAGAGTCTCACGGACTTTCCTGTCCCAGCTGGCTTGGAGCCGCGATCATTGGATCTCAGCTTCCGGAGTAGCTGGGATTACAGGCGTGCGCTACGGGCGCTGACTCAATGTGTAACTTCAGTTTTGATTGAAGTGTCAGAGTCCGTCCAGCCACCCCTCCCCTCCCCCCGAGCCCCTCATCTTCCTACCTGGCTGTAGCTGGCCATGGCGGCAGGGCTGGAGAGCGGCATCTGAGGGTTGCCCTCGGGAGGCAGGGAGGCCGGGGGCTCCCCGCTTCCCGGCACAGCCCCCCGGGGGCTCTTGCTGGCCTCCTGCTCGGGGGAGTCTTGACACAGCTGAAGATGGCGACAGGGGAGAGGTCTCAGGGGAGGGGGAGGGGGAGAGGGGAGCAAGTGGGGGGGTCCCCGGCTCACCTCATCATCCGGGGGGTGTCTCCTCTTCCGAGAGATGTCGGGACAGGTGTCGATGGTCCAGTAAGAGCCCTGGAATAAAAGCCACCCCCAAATCAGTGCCGGCACCATTTCCCACCCCAGGATACGGAGTTCAAGACGTCTGCGTGTGCACAGGTGTCAGGAGAACGCAGGCAGGGAACTGAGAACGCGGATCGAGGAGAAGGTGGGGGGAGAGGAAGGGAGGAAGTAGGGAAAGGAGGGAGAAGGAGGGTACAAGAGGAGAGGGAAGAAAGAAGGGGGGGAAATGGGGAGGAGGAAGAGGAGCAGAGGGAAAGGGACAGGAGGAGAGGGAGGATGAAGGGAGGGAAAAGAAGAGAGGAGAGTCAGGTTTTGATGGCTCACGCCTGTCATCCCAGCTACTCGGGAGGCTGAGCTTAGAGGATGGTGGTTAGAGGCCAGCCTGGGCAGGAAAGTCTATGAGATTCTTATCTCCAAAGAACCACCAAAAAGCTGGCAGTGGCGCTGTGGCTCAAGTGGTAGAGCGCCCGCCTTGAGCTGAAGAGCTGAGGGACAGCGCCCAGGCCCTGAGTTCGAGCCCCAGGACCCCCCACCCCCACGCAGGCCCACAGGCCTCACAGCCGGGCATGTTCTTCCTGCAGGGAGGAAGCCGCTTCTCTAGTGAACACGCTTCCTCTTCCGGGTAATTGGAGAGCCCCGGGCTTCCCCCGCCTTCCCGCTCCAGCTCACCTTCCCAGGGTCATCTCGAGGTCGGGGAACCTTCCGGAAACACTTGTTGAGAGACAGGTTGTGCCGAATGGAATTCTGGGGGAGCAGAGAAACAAGGTGACCCCCCGGGTTTGTGCACAGCAGAAAACTTCCTACTAGGACCTAAAGGAACACAGAACCACCTACCACGCCACCCAGGCCACCCCAGCTACGCAGGAGGCTGAGAGCTGAGGATCGCGGTTCGAGGCCGGCCCGGGCAGGAAAATCTACCGCAAGTCTTATTTCCAAAAAAAATCAACAAAAAAAGAAAGCCAGACGTGGGGCAGTGGCTCAGGTGGTGGAGCACCAGCCAGCCTGGCGCACAAAAGCCCCAGAGACCAGAGTCCAGGGCCCCGAGTGCAAGCTCCAGGCACGGCGCATGCGCATTCCTGCTGAGCGCCTTCCAGCCCATCCACGCGCATGCGCACCCACATGACGCGCATGCGCACACACCCCGCGCACCTTCCAGCCATCCATGCTCAGGCACACCCACATCGCACGCATGCGCACCCCCCCCAGCCATCCATGCGCACCCGCATCACACGCATGCGCACACCCCCGCGCACCTTCCAGCCATCTACACGTAGGCGCACCCACATCACACGCATGCGCACACCCCCGCGCACCTTCCAGCGCATCCACGCGCGTGCGCACCCACATCACACGCATGCGCACACCCCCGCGCACCTTCCAGCCATCTACACGTAGGCGCACTCACATCACACGCATGCGCACACGCCCCGCGCACCTTCCAGCCATCCATGCTCATGCACACTCACATCGCACGCATGCGCACCCCCCCCAGCCATCCATGCGCATGCGCACCCACATCACACACATGCGCACTCCCCCGCGCACCTTCCAGCCCATCCACGCGCATGCGCACACCCCCATGCACTTCCAGCCCATCCACGCACATGCGCACCCACATCGCACGCATGCGCACACCCCCGCGCACCTTCCGGCCATCCACGCGCATGCGCACACGCCGCACACCTTTCAGCCCATCCACGCGCACCTACATCGCACGCATGCGCACACCCCCGCGCACCGTCCAGCCCATCCACGCGCATGCGCACACCCCCGCACACCTTCCAGCAGCTACACGTGCCCACCCCCGCGCACGCGCACGCCGCGCGCACCTTCCAGCCCACGCCGGCGCTCTTGTAGTAGGGGAAGTTGTCGCAGATCCAGCGGTAGATGTCGCTGAGCGTCATGCGCTTGGCGGGCGAGGAGTTGATGGCGTAGGTGATGAGCGTGGCGTAGCTGTAGCGCGGCTTGCCGTCCTGCGCGGCCTCGTCGGCGCCCGGCGCGGCGGCGCGCGGCTCGGGGGCGGCCGGGGAGCCCGGCGCGCACCGGCGGCCCGGCGCCGCCCCGCCCAGCTTCTCCAGCGTGGCGCGCAGCGTCAGCTGCGGCAGCCAGTCGATGGACGTCAGGCTGCTCTCCAGGTCCGACGCCATGGCGCCTGCGCGGCCTGCGGGCGGCAGAGGGCGGGGCTGCGGCTGGGAGCCGGGGCGCGGGTTCGAGGCCCGGGGCGCGCGCGGGCGGAGCGGGGCGGCGGGAGCCGGCCCACGGCCGACGATCGGTCCACCCATCGATAACCGATCGATCGATCAATAATCAATGCGTCGATCGATCAATAATCAATGCATCGATCGATCGATCAATAATCAATGCGTCGATCGATCGATCAATAATCAATGCGTCGATCGATCAATAATCAATGCGTCGATCGATCGATCAATAATCAATGCGTCGATCGATCAATGATCAATGCATCGATCGATCAATGATCAATGCGTCGATCGATCGATCAATAATCAATGCATCGATCGGTCCATCGATCTGAGGATCTCGTGGCTGCTGTCGGCCCCGGGGCTCGAACCCGCGGCCCCCGGCTCCCCGCCCCCGGCGGGCGCTCCACCCCGGCCTCCCCCGCGCGCGTGGCGCCCAGGATCGCGGTTCGAGGACAGCCCGGGCAGGGAGGGACGCGCCCCTGAGGCTCTCCACCGCCCAGGAGAAGCCAGAAGCAGAACCACAGCCACGACAAAGGCGGCGGCGGCAGCTGCAGGATCCGGCATCGCCACCGCCGCCGGGCGCGTACGCTACCCACGGAGCCCCGGCGCGCGCAGCCCGGCCTCGCCCGGCCCGGCCGCAGCAGGAAGTCCCGCCCCTCCGCCCGGGGCCCGCCTCCCCGTCAGAGAGCCCGGCTAAAAATAGCCAGCCGGGGCCCGCGGAGCTGGCGGCCGGCCCCGGCCTGCCCGGCCTGCGCCGCCTCCCCCGGCCTGCCCGGCCCGGTCGCCCCGGCCCCGGCTCGGCACCTCCATCCCCACCCGCAGGGGCGCAGGAGATCCGGAGGATCGCGGTCCGCAGCCAGCCCCGGGACGGGCACGAAGACGTGAAAACACCGAGTGAAGCCACAGCCGTGTCCACATCAAATATGCGCAAACTTTGCAAGTCAAAGCCGAGGACCAGATGGGACTCGCCCCCACTCTCCTGGTTATCTGTTTTTTTTTCTTGTTCCAGGCCTGGGGCTTGAACTCAGGGCCTGGGCGCTGTCCCTCAGCTCTTCAGCTCCAGGCGGGCGCTCTACCCCTTGAGCTACAGCGCCATTTCTGGTTTTCTGGTGGTTCATTGGAGATCAGAGTCTCAGGGACTTTCCTGCCCGGGCTGGCCTTGAACCGCGATCCTCCGATCTCAGCCTCCTGAGTGGCTGGGATGACAGGCGTGCGCACCAGCGCCCGGCCCCCTGGGATCTTTAACACAGGGCTCAGTGTCTCTGGGTTTCAGGCTGTAGTTCTCGGCCTATGATGTTTGGCCCTCAGACATCCTTCCAGTCCTGCCTGCAAGGCCCCACCCTCATAATGGGCCTGTACACACAAGTACCCGGCCTGTAGCTCCCACCCTGCAACACGCCCAGGGCACAGGGCTGTGAGCAGCACCTCATTCCTAAGGAGGCCAGAGCAGGCAGACACCTGACGCCATCCCTGCGCTCCTACACAGGAGGGAAACCGCAAGAGAGCCCCACACTGGCATCCCAGCCACTCAGGAGGCTGAGATCCGGAGGATCGAGGTTCAGAGCCAGCCTGAGGCTGACCAATCTGACCAACACTATGTTGTCCAAGTAACTAGTACAAAAGCCAGGAGCGGAGCTGTAGCTCAAGTGGAAGAGCGCCAACCTTGAGCCAAAGCAAAAGACCACGGGAGACAGTGAGGCCCTGAGTTCAAGTCCCAATAGTGGCACAAAAATAAAACAGGAACCAGGCACCAGTGGCTCCCGCCTGTCATCCAGCTACTCAGGAGGCTGAGAGCTGAGGATCGCGGTTCAAAGCCAGCCCAGGCAGGAAAAAGTCTGTGAGCCTCTGATCTCCCATGAACCACCAAAAAACCGGAAGTGGTGCTGTGGCTCAAGTGGTAGAGCACCCACCTTGAGCAAAAGAGCTCAGGGACAGCGCCCAGGTCCTGAGTTCAAGACCCACGATAGAACAAAAAATAAAATATCCATATAAATAGTATCCTGAAGTGCTCATCCCGATCTCCACCCTCCCCCTCCTCCTCCCCCTCCTCCCTCTCCTCCTCCCTTCCTCCCCCTCCCCCTCCTCCTCCTCCTCCTCCCCCTCCCCCTCCTCCCCCTCCTCCTCCTCCCCCTCCTCCTCCTCCCCCTCCTCCTCCCCCTCTTCCTCCTCCTCCTCCTCCACCTCTTCCTCCTCCTCCTCCTCCTCCTCCCCCTCCCCCTCCTCCTCTTCTCCTTCTTCTCCTTCTTCTTCTTCTTCTCCTCCCCCTCCTCCTCCTCCCCCTCCTCCTCCTCCCCCTCCTCCTCCTCCCCCTCCCCCTCCTCCTCCCCCTCTTCCTCCTCCTCCTCCTCCCCCTCCCCCTCCTCCTCTTCTCCTTCTTCTCCTTCTCCTTCTTCTTCTTCTCCTCCCCCTCCTCCTCCTCCTCCTCCTCCTCTTCCTCTTCTCCTTCTTCTTCCTCCTCCTCCTCCTCCTCCTCCTCCTCCCCCTCCTCCTCTTCCTCCTCCTCCTCCTCCTCTTCTCCTTCTTCTCCTTCTTCTCCTCCTCCTCCTCCTCCTCTTCTCCCTCTTCTTTCTCCTCCTCCTCCTCCTCCCCCTCCTTCTCTTCCTCCTCCTCCTCCTCCTCTTCTCCTTCTTCTTCTCCTCCTCCTCCTCTTCCTCCTCCTCCTCCTCTTCCTCCTCCTCCTCCTCTTCTCCTTCTCCTTCTTCTTCTCCTCCTCCCCCTCCTCCTCCTCCCCCCCTCCTCCTCCTCCTCCTCCCCCCCTCCTCCTCCTCCTCCTCCTCCTCCCCCTCCTCCTCCTTCCCCCCCTCCTCCTCCTCCTCCTCCTCCTCTTCCTCCTCCTCCTCCCCCTCCTCCCCCTCCTCCCCCTCCTCCTCCTCTTTGCCCTACCTAGAACTTCCAAGGAGTGGTTACCCCCTCCCCCACCCCCTCCCTCCCCCCCCTCCACCATGGAAATATGCAAAGCCAAAGGGCCATTTCACCATTCCAGAAACCCACATATCTTCTAGACTTTTCTGCGTCAGAGCACCCCAGCCTCTGAGCCACAGCGGCGTGTTTTTAAATACCCTTTGACCTGTTAGTCCTGCAGCTGGAGGGAATCTCCCGGCTCAGAAGGAGAAGACACTCAGGAGGCTGAGATCTGAGGATGGTGGCTCGAGGCCAGCCCGGGCAGAAAAGTCCGTGAGACTCTTCTCTCCAATGAACTGCCGGGAAAAGCTGGTAGTGGAGCTGTGGTTCGAGTGGTGGAGCGCCACCACGGAGCCTGGGGTGCCTTCGCTGACGCAGCCTCCTGCAGCACAGGATGGTCTCCCAGACTTTTCTACCCGTTCTCACCGAGAACCACAATCCCCCGTGTGAGCCTGTCTTACAAGCAGGCCCTGCACGCTGTGCATTTGAAAAGAGGGCTCTCTCCAACCTCCCTGTCTAGATTGGCCTCAAAACACGATCCTCCGCTTCCAGCCTCCCACCTTTTCTGCCTGGACTGGCCTCCAACCAGGATCCTCCCCACAGATAGAATTACACTGGCCTCACTGGCCTGTCAGCTCTTGCTAAAGAACCTAGGAAAATATTTCGTTTTGTTTTTGTTGTGTGTGTGTCAGTCCTGGGACTTGAACTCGGAGCCTGGGCGCCACCACCCTGAGGGGTTTTTTTCTCAAGGCTGGCGCTCTACCACTTGAGCCACGGCTCCGCCTTTCAGCATTCTCCTGGGTTATTGGAGATGAAAGCGTCCCATGGATTTTCCTGCCCAGTGATCCTCCCGGGTTAGCTGGGATGGCGGGCGTGAGCGCCGGCGCCCGGCTCACCTCCTCATTCCCCTCGGATGTCCCCCTCATGCTGAACTCACTACAAGTGTCCTTAAGCCTCCCACGCTACCTGATGAAGTGGCATCATGCCTCAGTTTCCCCCTTCAGCAAAAAGACCCTGTGTGTCTCTGTCTGGCCGAGCCCTGGCACAACAAAAGTCAGGGGCTCAGTTCCAGACTTAAATACTGAAGCTTCATTGCTTTTTTTCCCTCTTGCTTGGCTTTGTATGAAATGCCAAAGCTGCTGGGCGCTGTGGCTCCCGCCTGTCATCCCAGCCACTCAGGAGGCTGAGATCTGAGGATCGTGGTTCAAAGCCAGCCCGGGCAGGAAAGTCCATGAGACTCTGATCTCCCATGAACCACAGAAAACCAGAAGTGGCGCTGTGGCTCAAGGGGTAGAGCGCCCGCCTGGAGCTGAAGAGCTGAGGGACAGCGCCCAGGCCCTGAGTTCAAGCCCCAGCAGTGACACACACAAAGATAAGAAAAAAGCCAAGGCGTGGGGTGGGAATCCCCGCAGGGAGCCTCCAGGCAGCAGCAGGGTGGGAGGCTGGGCCCCAGCCCCGCAGGCCTGGTTCAGTTCCCCCGCGGAGACCTGAGCCCCGGGGCGGGAGAGAGTCAGGACGCGGCTCCCAGAAGCTCTCCCCGGGGACGCCATTAGGAAAGCTGCCCGAAATCCCAGCCACTCAGGAGGCTGAGAGCTGAGGATCGCGGTTCGAGGCCAGCCCGGGCAGGACAGGCCCTGAGACTCTGATCTCCCATGAAACCACCAGGAAACCGGCTGGAGGGGCGGAGCGCCCGCCCGGAGCGCCAAAGTGTCCCAGGCAGCGTCCGGGCCGCGAGTTCAAGTCCTGCCCGCACCCGTGTGCGCACGCGCTCCAGGCCCTCCCCCGGGGTCCCCCGCACCCCTCCCCGCCCCCCAGCTCACCTGCGTCCCCCGCGAGGCGCCGAGTCCACCTGCAGCCGGGGCTGGGGGGCCGGGGGCGCCCCGCGCTCAGGGCCCGGCGGCCCCCCGCATCCGGGGCGCGGGGCGGGGACGGGGGGCCCGCGGCGGGGGCGGGGGGCGACGGGGGGCCCAGCAGCGGGAGGCGGCCGGACCCCCACACGCTGCCCCGGCCGGGGGGGTCCCCCGGGCCTCCCCTGTCCCGGGCCGGGGGGAGGCCGAGGAGACGGGGCGCGGGGCGCGGGCCGATCGCGGGGCGCGGGCCGATCGCGGGGCGCCGGGCCGATCGCGGGGCGCCGGGCCGATCGCGGGGCGCGGGCCGATCGCGGGGTGCCGGGCCGATCGCGGGGCGCGGGCCGATCGCGGGGTGCCCGGCCCCGGGCTACGCCATGGCCGCGCCCCGCGGCCGGCCGGGGGTCCCCGCCCCGCGCCCCGCGCCCCGGCCCGGCCTGCGCAGCGCGCGCCCCGGAGGCCGCGGCCGCCGCGCCCCGGACCCCGGCGCCCGGGTCCCGCGCTGACGCCCCCGCGGGGCGGGAGGGGATCCGGGGGGGGGATCCGGGGTGGGGGGGGCTCGGGGCTCGGGGGCGCCGGCGGGGAAGCGGAGGCCCGCGGAGAGTGCGGCCCGGCCCGGGCTCGGCTCGGCTGCAGGCCCCGGCTCCGCCCCGGCCTCCGCCGCGCGCCGCCCCGCCCTCCGCCCCGCCCGCGCCGGTTAAGGAGGCCCGGGGAGCCGGGGAGCCTGCGCCCGCCGGCCGATCGCTGCGGCGGCCGGAGGATCCCGGGTCGATGGCGGGAGCGATCCCGGGGCGACCGATCGCGGAGACGCCGCGCCGCCGCCTGGAGAGCGACGGTGGGATCCCTGGATCAACAGATCACTGGATCGATGGGTCGATGGCTGGAGCGATCCGGAGCGATCGATCGCGGAGACGCGGTCCCAGCGCCCCGCTGCTGCCTGGACATGGATGGATGGATCCCTGGATCCCCGGATCGACAGATCTCTGGATCGCTGGGCCGCGAGGCGCCCACCCCCACCCCCTCCGTGGCCATCTGCCGCCCCGCAGGTGCATTTACGCCACCCCAGAGAGGTCGGGCCTGGGCCCCAAGGGCCGCGATCCTCCCGATCGCAGCCTCCAGAGCCGGCGCCCAGCCAGCTGCGGCCACCCTCACCCCAGATGGTGAAGGAAGGCCAGCCGCTCGCGAGGATCCGGGTTCAAAGCCAGGCCGGTCAGACACAGCAGAGAGCAATTCCAGATAAGCGAGGAAAAGCCCCAAGGGAAGAGGTGGCGAATGGGCAGGGCCAGCGTGAGCGAGACAGGCCTCGAGTTCAAGTCCCAGTACCTCTAAAAATACACGGGTGGATGTGTACATTCATGTTCATATTCACATAGTACACGTTGTATAACTTTATTCATCTTATTCTACATATAATTGTCTATAAATATGTGTGTATATGTACACACACACACACACACACACAGAGTCCCTCAGCTCTTTTGCTCAAGGCGTGTGCTCTACCACTTTGAGCCACAGCGCCACTTCCGGTTTTCTGGTGGTTCCTGGGAGATCAGAGTCACACAGACTTTCCTGCCTGGGCTGGCTTTGAACCCTGATCCTCAGATCTCAGCCAAATGGGTAGCTAAGCTGACAGGTGTGAGCCACCATTGCCTAGAACAATAGAGATAGGTAGATGATAGAGGATCGAAGGATAGGCAGATAGATGGATACATAGAGACATAGACTGATTCTTGGTCCTGGGATTTGAGCTCAAGGCCTAGGTGCTGTCCCTGAGCTTTTCCACCACGGCTAGTCCTCTACCACTTGAACCACGCCTCTACTTCCCGATTTTTGCTGGTTCTTTGGCGCTTAGAGTCTCATATACTTTCCAGACCAGGCTGGCCTCAAACCTCGATCCTCAGATCTCAGCCTCCCGAGTAGCTCAGATGACAGGCGGGAGCCACCAGTGCCCGCCCGGCTTATGTTCACCTGCAGAGAGCGAGATCTTTTGTCTTCCAGCTAAAAAGGCTTGGACTGTAGTCATTTACATTACATGTGCCTATAATTACATCTGTAACCGCCGCACATTCTGAAATTAAGATAAGCAGTTGGCACCCGGGGCCAAAAGCTCTGCTATGATCCCATTAAGGCTGTAGATCCTGTGTCCACACAATGAGCTCACAGGACGCACACGGGGTCTGATCCTCAGTACTATTAAAACCAAACAGCCCCTGGGGCTGGGCAGGAGGCTCAGGGGCAGAGCGCTCGCCTCGCATGCAGGAGGCCCTGGGTTCGAGTCCTCAGCACCACAGACACAGACAAAGCCGGCAGTGGGCGCTGTGGCTCAAGGGGTAGAGCGCCAGCCTGGAGCCAAAGCGGCTGAGTTCAAGTCCCAGGCGCTGAGTTCAAGTCCCAGGCGCTGAGTTCAAGTCCCAGGCCCTGAGTTCAAGTCCCAGGCGCTGAGTTCAAGTCCCAGGCGCTGAGTTCAAGTCCCAGGCGCTGAGTTCAAGTCCCAGGCCCTGAGTTCAAGTCCCAGGACCCGCACAGAAAGACACAAGGCTTTTCAAGTCTTCCGCATGGCATTTCACACCTGAAGCCAAATGAGGATCAGGGAGAACCAGCTGAGACTGCAGGGGGGCGCGGCAGGCCCCAGGTTCGGCTCCACCTTAAGCAGCTGGGGGGGGTCTCCCCCAAACCCCGCGGCCCCGCCCAGCCCGGTCAGCTGCGCCTGGATGGGGGCGGGGCCTCTGGGGACCCCCCCCCCCGCGATCGCCCTCACCCCGGGATCCCAGGCGGGCCCGGGGATCCTTCCCCGCGGGGAACGCGGCAGGATCCGGACCTGGACCGCGAGGGGACCCGCGTCGGTGGTCTCCGCCTCCTCTTCGTCGTGATTGGTTGGCTTCGGAGTGGGCTGGGCCGCATCCTGACCGTGGATTGGCTGCGCCTGGCGTCGATCACGCGATGACGCACGAGGAGGGTGGGCACTGCCGGGTGCTGGGAGGAAGTGGAGGTTATTTTGGTTCCGCCCCCTCCCCCCCCCGATACAACTCCTGATTGGCTCCTCCTCGCCGTGACGCGGCGGGAGGCGCGGGAGCGCATTGGATGACGTCTCGGGCGGGACTTCCGAGCGGCGGCCGGGCGGGGGTTTGACGGACAGCGAAACCCGGAAGGGAGTGAGGACCGGACTTGGCGGGAAACGCGGGCCTCCGCGCACCTTCCCGGCCTGCCGCAAGGCCACTTCCTGCGGGGACCCCCGAGTCACCCCGGCTCCCGGCACCACGTGATCACCGCCCCCCGAGGATGAGGATGGAGATGGAGGATGAGGATGGAGATGGAGATGGAGATGGAGATGGAGGATGAGGATGGAGATGGAGATGGAGATGGAGGAGGAGGATGAGGATGGAGATGGAGATGGAGGATGAGGATGAGGATGGAGATGGAGGATGAGGATGGAGATGGAGGATGAGGATGAGGATGGAGATGGAGATGGAGACGGAGGATGGAGATGGAGGATGGAGATGGAGGATGAGGATGGAGATGGAGATGGAGACGGAGGATGGAGATGGAGGATGAGGATGGAGATGGAGATGGAGGATGAGGATGGAGGATGAGGATGAGGATGGAGATGGAGATGGAGATGGAGGATGAGGATGGAGATGGAGGATGAGGATGGAGATGGAGGATGAGGATGGAGATGGAGGATGAGGATGGAGATGGAGATGGAGATGGAGGATGAGGATGAGGATGGAGATGGAGATGGAGACGGAGGATGGAGATGGAGGATGGAGATGGAGGATGAGGATGGAGATGGAGATGGAGGATGAGGATGGAGATGGAGATGGAGACGGAGGATGGAGATGGAGGATGAGGATGGAGATGGAGATGGAGGATGAGGATGGAGGATGAGGATGAGGATGGAGATGGAGATGGAGGATGAGGATGGAGATGGAGGATGAGGATGGAGATGGAGGATGAGGATGGAGATGGAGATGGAGGTGGAGGATGAGGATGGAGATGGAGGATGAGGATGGAGATGGAGATGGAGGATGAGGATGGAGATGGAGGATGAGGATGGAGATGGAGATGGAGGATGAGGATGGAGATGGAGGATGGAGATGGAGGAGGAGGATGGAGATGGAGGAGGAGGGTGGAGATGGAGGAGGAGGGTGGAGATGGAAGATGAGGATGGAGATGGAGGATGGAGATGGAGATGGAGGAGGGAAGAAGGAGGATGGAGATGGAGGAGGAGGATGGAGATGGAGGAGGGAAGAGGGAGGATGGAGGATGAGGATGGAGATGGAGGAGGAGGATGGAGATGGAGATGGAGGAGGAGGAAGAGGAGGAGGATGGAGATGGAGATGGAGATGGAGATGGAGGAGGATGGAGGATGGAGGAGGAGGATGGAGATGGAGATGGAGGATGGAGGAGGAGGCTGGAGATGGAGATGGAGGAGGAGGATGGAGATGGAGATGGAGGATGGAGGAGGAGGATGGAGATGGAGATGGAGGAGGAGGATGGAGATGGAGATGGAGGAGGAGGATGAGGATGGAGATGGAGGAGGAGGATGGAGGTGGAGATGGAGATGGAGGATGGAGGAGGAGGATGGAGATGGAGGATGGAAGTGGAGATGGAGATGGAGGAGGAGGATGGAGATGGAGATGGAGGATGGAGGTGGAGATGGAGATGGAGGAGGGAGGATGGAGGATGGAGGGCGCGGCTGAGACTCTGGAGCCCCACGCGACATCTCCACCGCCACTGCCCGGGAAGGGCGCCTGTCACCCCCGCCACCCTGGAGGCTGGGCGCCAAGGATCAGGGTTCTAAGCCAGCCCGGGCAGGAAGATCCCTGGACATCTTGGTTTAGTTTAAATCCAAGACTGGGACTCCAACTCGGTACCTGATGCTTTTGCTCATTGGCTGGCGCCCTACCCACCAAGCCAGGCCTCCAGCCCTTGAGACTCTTGTCTGCGATGAACAAGCAGCGCAGGCCTCGTTCAAGCCCAGGATTGTCACACACACACACACACACACACACACACACACACACACACACACACACACGAAGGGAGAGTGTCCAAGCCCTGAGTTCAAGTCCCAGCACTGGAAAACTAAAAATCCTGAGATCTCAGGCTTTAGGAGCAAGGGTGAGAATTTTCTGATGGTCCCAGGAGCCTGGCCCAGCCCTGAAGCTGTCTCTCCTTTACTGGGATTCGAACTCAGGGCCTGACACCCATGCTTAGCTTTCTCGCTCCAGGCTGCCTTTCTCCCCCACTTGAACCATGTCTCCTTCCAGCTTTTGGGTGGTTAATTCAAGAGTCTCGTGGGCTTTTGGGCCATCCAGGCTGTCTTTGGACCTTGATCCTCAGGATCGCAGCCTCCTGAGTACCTAGAATGACAGGCGGGAGCCATCAGCGCCCAGCAACAATTTCTCTTTCTCTTTTCTTTGCTGATCCTGGGGCTTGAACTCGGGACCTGGGTACTTTCCCTGAGCCTCTTTGTGTTCAAGGCTGGCGCTCTACCATTTGAGCCACTGCACCACTTCTGGGCTTTTTTAAGTGGTTCATTGGAGACTTTTCTACCTGGGCTGGCTTTGAACCGTGATCCTCAGATCTCAGCCTCCTGAATAGCTAGGATTCCAGCGGGAAGCCACCAGCGCCAGGTCACAATTTCTCTTTTAAAAAAATTGGGGGGGGGACGGAGGGGGGAAAGCCAGGCACTGGTAGCTCAGCCCTGGAATCCCAGCTCCTCAGGAGGCTGAGATCCAAGGATCGCAGTTCAAAGCCAGCCAGGGCAGAAAAGTCTGTGAGCCTCTTGAGTGAACCACCAAAAAGCTGGCAGGGAGCTGTGGCTCAAGGGGTAGAGCGCCAGCCTTGAGCAAAATCATCTCAGGGGCAGCACCCAGGCCCTAAGTTCAAGCCCCAGGACCAAAGAAAGAAAGAAAAGCTGGGTGCTGCTCCTCACGCCTGTAATCCCAGCTACTCAGGGAGTCTGAGATCTGAGGCTCATGCGTCCAGGCCAGCCTGGGCAGGAAAAGCCCCACGAGACTTCACATCTCCCACGAGCCAGCACAAAGCTGGAAGGGCGCTGTGGCTCGAGGGGTAGAGCACCAGCCTTGAGCAAAGTCATCTCAGGGGCAGCACCCAGGCCCTGAGTTCAAGCCCCAGGACCAAAGAAAGAAAGAAAAGCTGGGTGCTGTTCCTCACGCCTGTAATCCCAGCTACTCAGGGAGTCAGATCTGAGCATCGCCTGTCATCCCAGCTACCCAGGGAGTCTGAGATCTGAGGCTCACGCGTCCAGGCCAGCCCAAAAGCCCCACAAGACTTCCCATCTCCCCTGAGCCAGCACAAAGCTGGCAGGGCGCTGTGGCTCGAGGGGTAGAGCGCCAGCCTTGAGCCCGAAGCGCCCAGGCCCTGAGTTCCAGCCCCAGGCCAGGCCCCCCGTGAACCCCGAGCCCTGCGCTCCCGGGGCGCCCTCAGCCCTGCGGGGGGGGGCGGGGGAGGAAATCGGGGTGCCCATCTGCTATCTCTCCCGGCAGAAACGTTGACACCCTGTTAACGGCGGCCGGGGAGGCCGTTCCCCGCGGCGGGCTGGAAGTCCATGGCCATGGCAGGCCGCTGGCTGGGCGCGGGGTGGGGGGGAGCCCCGGGGGGCCCGCCTGGAGGAGCCCCCCCAAAATAAACCGGGGTCCCTGGTGGAGGAGACAGGTGAGCGGCGCCGGGGCGGGGGGGGGGCGGCCCGGGGCGGGCGTGGGGACCCCCCTCGGCCCCCCTAACGGATGGCCGGGGATGGAATGCGGGGCGCTAACGGCCGCGGGGGGGGGGGGGTCCCCGCAGACGCAGAGGCCGCGCCGGAGATGCGGTGTGCGCAGCTGGCAGGAGCCAGGGTCGGATCTGGGGGTACGGGGGGGGACCCCAGTGTGAGGCTGGGGAGGGGAGGAGGAGGGGGGGATCCGCACCCCCCACCCCGGCCATCCCCCCCCCCCCAGGAACCAGGGCCTTTTCCTTGAAGCCTCAACCACCGGCCTCCCAAGGAGCCTGGGGGGGCGGGAACGCTGTCAGACAGACAGACAGACAGACGGATGGATGCCCTGGAGCGCAGGCTTCCCCTCAGCGGGGGGCCTGGACTCCAGGGAGACCCAGCTTTGCCATTTGCTTTTCCAATTAGCAGGGGGTCCCCAGGAAGGAGCCCACTAAAGCATCTTGGCCAGTTTGTTGCAAGAATTGTAAATGGGGAGGGAGGGGCCAGTGCCCCGTGGGGGGGTCCCCCGCCCCCCCTCTTCTCTCAGGGGAGGGTATGGATCTCTTAAGGACTTGGGGAGCAGCCTGAGCTGGTGGAGAAACGCGCGGGGAAAGGCCAGCACCGTCGCTGACGCCTGTAGTTCCGGCCGCACAGGAGGCTGGGGTGTGAGGAGCCTGGTTCAAAGCCAGCCTGGAGCAGGAAGGTCCATGCATGAGACTCTGAGCTCCAGTGACACCCACCACACTCACACACACACGTCGGAGGGGATCTGTGGCTCCAGTGGTAGAGCCAAAACAAAAAAAGAACTTGGGGCCCAGGCCCTGAGTTCAAGCCCCAGGATTGGCACACACACACACAGTTATCTGTGGGCTGTTTTTTGCCAGTCCTGGGTCTCGAACTCAGGGCCTGGGCGCTGTCCCTGAGCTCCTTTGGCTCCAGGCTGGCGCTCTACCACTTGAGCCACAGCACCACTTCTGGCTTTTTCTGTGTCTGTGGCACTGAGAACTCGAACCCAGAGCTTCATGCATGCCAGGCGAGCGCTCTACCACTGAGCCACGTTCCCAGCCTGAGTTTTTTTTTTTAACAAATGGAATATATCTTACAAGTGAAATGAATTTCACAACAAGAAATGGTTGTCTGCCTAATAATAAAGTTAGTTTTACCAACTACATTTCTACAAGTTAAAAGACAGCTATCTGACAACTCAAGGCTGGCACTCGACCTGAGCTACACCTCCCCTTCTAGCTTTTTGCTGCCTGATTGGAGACAAGAGTCTCATGGATTTGCCTGCCCAGGATGGCTTCAAACCACGATCCTCTTGAGTAGGTAGATGACACTTGTGACTATGACTTCCGGTTGCAGCTCACTGGCAGTGAATCAGTTCTACATTCAGTCTATGTATTCACCTGGGAACATTAATAGCTTTTGTGTGTGCGTGAGCGTGCGGTACTGGAGCTTGATCTTGGGGCCTGAGTGCTGTCCATTAGCCATCTGTGAATTCTAAGTTTAAACTATACCAAGTGCTGTAGCGCACACCTGCCATCCCGGCTGCTCAGGAGGCTGAGCGCTGAGGATTGTGGTTCAAAGCCAGCCGGGGCTGGAAAATCCCCAGGAGACTCTAGTCTCAAATTTACCACTCCAAAGCCAGAAGCGGGGCTCAAGTGGTAGATAATAATAATAATAACAACAATAATAATAATGCACCAATCTCCATTCCCAGGAAGCTGTGCCTTGAAGAGGAACTGGAGGAGGGACCAGCGTTAGTGGAGCCAAAATGGAGAGTGGAGGTCCATCTGTGAGTACTGAGGGTTTCAATCACATTGGTTGAGCTTCCGGAACCTTCCCTGATCTTGTCAATGCGCCAACCCACGTGTTGTAAGAGAGTAGATTTACCCACCTCCTGCCGGTCCAGGCGCCTTTGCGCATCCCCCGTGGGATTTCGTGCTTCAGTGCAGGGGAGCGTGGTTCAAGTGGTAGAGCGCCGGCCCTGAGCCAAAGCAGCTCAGGGGCAGCTGGGGGGGGGGAGGGGGAAAGACTGGTTTTGAAGAAATCGTGAGAATTATGGCTGTGTAGATGTGAAAAAAAATAACCGAGCAATACAAGGCGCGCCCTAATCAATAAGTTATTCTCAGAGATCTGAGAGGATCGGGGGTTCGAGGCCAGCCCGGGGCAGACCCTCAGGAAGATGGGGCTGGGGCTGGGATCCTGCGTCACTGAGCAGCTGGGGCTACAGGCAGGACAGAAGCAGAACCTGTGGATCATTAAGTCCTGAACCCGTGTGTGTGTGTGTGTGTGTGTGTGTGTGTGTGTGCGTGCGTGCGTGCGTGCGTGCGTGCGTGCGTGTGTGTGTGTGTGTGTGTGTGTGTGTGTGTGTGTGCGCGCGCGCGCGCGCGCCAGCCCTGGCCTTGAACTCAGGACCTGACTGGTGGAGCCGCCGGCCCCGCCCACCCCGGGCCCCGCCCACCCCGGGCCCCGCCCACCCCGGGCCCCGCCCACCCCGGGCGTCGTCGCCATGGCGACGGGCGCACCCTGCGCACGGCCGGCCTCCTCCCGCGCACGGCCGCCAGGGGGCGGTGTGGGCCCGCCGCGGTGTTGACTTGGGGAGCGATCGGAGATGCAGAGCCGGCCCGGGGCTCACGGGGGCTGGAGGGGTGCGCGGAGGGAGGATCTGGGGGGGCCGGGGAGATGTGGGGACCCGCGCCACACTGCTAAGCTTTGCCTAAGAAAGAAAGTACTACCGAGGAAGCCTCGGGCCTTCATCCCAGGGGCCCTGGAGGCTGAGGCCTGAGGATCGCGGTTCGAGGCCCGGCCCCGGCCCGATAAAGCCCAAGGAACCAGCCCACCCCCGCTGGGACTGGAGCTGTGCCTCCAGCAGCTGGGGGCCCCGGGTTGGCACGCATGCACACACCCAGGCCCAGGGCCCCCCCCCCCCCGCCTTGGCACGCATGCGCACACCCAGGCTGGAAACCCAGAACCCGCTATGGCCATGGCACGCATGCGCACAACCAGGCTGGGCCCCCAGGGCCCGCTATGGCTATGGCACGCATGCGCACACCCAGGCTGGGCCCCCAGGGCCCGCTATGGCTATGGCACGCATGCGCACGCCCAGGCTGGGCCCCCAGGGCCCCCCCGCCTTGGCACTCATGCGCACACCCAGGCTGTGCCCCCAGGGCCCCCGCCTTGGCACGCATGCGCACACCCAGGCTGTGCTTGCCGGCGTGGCACCGGCCGTCCCTGATGGGCTGTTTGCGTCTGTGGTACGGAGGGAATCGAACCCGCAGCTCCTCTGCCTTCTCCCGGCTTTGCAAGACGTGGCGGATCTTTCTGGAACCTCCGTGGAGGCGCGTCTCTCTCTGGGGGTGGCAGGCTTTCCAGGCCCCGTCTCAGGCCCACCCCCAGGGCCGCGGGTGGAGGCCCGGGCGGGACTCGCACTCAGCGCCCGCCCGCCCGCCGGCCGCAGCCGGTTCTCCTCCAGGCTGGCGCTCTGCCCCTGGAGCCACAGCCCCACCTCCAGCTTTTTGGTGGCTCCTTGGAAAGAAGAAGTTCTCCCTCCCACGCTTTCTTCCCCGGGCTGGCTTCGAACCGCGATCCTCAGCCGCCGGCGCCCCGGAGACCCCTTTGCAGACTGTCATTTCAGGGGTAGCAGACGAAAATGCCGGAACGCAGACAGAGGCCCTGCAGGACATGGAAAGAGAAGTTCAATGCACAGCGGGCTGGGCAGGGGGCTCAGGGATACCGTGCTCGCCTGGCATGCATGAGGCCCTGGGTTCGAGTCCTCAGCGCCACAGACACAGAAAAAGCCAGGAGTGGCGCTGTGGCTCAGGTGGTAGAGCGCCAGCCTTGAGCAGAAGCAGCTCAGGGACAGCGCCCAGGCCCTGAGTTCAAGCCCCAGGACCGGCAAAAAAACAACCACCAGAAATTCAATTTAAATTTCATGGGAAGGAAATGTATCCTGTTACCCAAGGAGCCAGGAAGATTTCTCTGGAAAACTCTGGCATCAATTTTTATTGCAAATAGAAATGTGCACCGCTAGGTCTCTGCCACTCAACTGCTTACGTTCTAAACCTGGCACCGGTGACGCACGCCTGTAGTCCCGGCCACCCCCATAGGAGGATCACAGCTCAAAAGGCCGTTCTTGGGACATTCGTATGCCATGAGCCAGCAAAAAGCTGGAAGGAGGAGGGTGGCCCACGTGGTAGAGCAGCAGCTTGGAAGCAGAAAAAGTCAAGAGAGAGCACAAGGCCCTGAGTTCAAGTCTCAGCACCGGCAGGAGACGTACACAGGCCAAGGAATTTCACTTCACGTTGCTTGGGGTGCAGGGGGTGGATAGAGAATCTGGGTGTCTGCCAGGCACCCCTGAAACGGCGACTTTCCCCAAGTCAATCTGGCATTATCAGGGAGGCC